>NC_060211.1:158812500-159112500 GCF_021130785.1 Homalodisca vitripennis
AGCAAACTCCAATTAGATAATTAATTTTATATGGAAATTTGAGTAATTCATCTGGAGGTCACATTTAAATATTGGGAGTCAGCACTCCTACAAACTATTAGGTTACAAGCATTATTTTAAACAAACAGAACTTTTAGACAATTACCAAACGTTTTGTGAAACGAGACATCTGTAACAAATTAGTAATACTAAACGATGTTAAATGTCCAAAATATTTTATGTTACATCCATAACGATCATTTATTAATATATGTCATTTAAAGAAAGATTTAACAAAGATGATTTGCGGAGCCACCATTAAAAGATTATCTAGAACAAAATGATAAATACTTTAATTGATTTGCAACATAAAAATTTTAAATAGAGACATACGCAAATTATCCTGAGGATCGGTATGTTCCTCAGCCTAAAAAAGCATTATTTGTAACTGGAGTAGTGCCCTACTCGTAGTTTAATTGTTTTGGAAGCTTTTTCATTATGGTTCTGTCAGTGAGTTTTCAAAGCGGTATATAAGATAAAGAAAGCCTTTTCTGGTCTCAGTGTTTGTTAAAAATATGTTTTATTTGTAGTTGCGTGAAATATAATTTACACGATAAAACTACATAGATTTCAGTAATAACTTTTTCATCAAATGGTGAAAAGTGTGCAAAAACTGGTCCCATACGGTTGTAAAATTAAAGATATATGAATAATCATAAAAACCATACATAACGTTTATTTTTTAAGCTGCTGAATGAATAGTTTAAATTTTCAGTGATTTTATACTAGACAATGACATGCAACCTTTTTCATCGTATCGAAATATCATGATTATCAGTTTGAAAGGGCTTCTCCTTTGTGTCTAATTGATTTATCCGTAGATTTGCAGTAATTAATTAAATTTTGGTAATCGCATTTATTAAGAAAATGCATTATTGCCAGGAGTGTTCGCTCCTGGCTAGGTTATACCTACTATTAGACCCAACACTGGGTACAGCAAAACAGATACATCACTTAAGTCGGGACAAATCCATTAGAGTTAAAAAAAAACAGCCCACCGTAATGTTCTAGATATAGATTTAAAAGGGTTTATCAACAGGGCAATAATTTTGTGGGCAAGAATCGGGTGGGAATCTATTAATGTGGAGGCTACCTTAAAATGAATGGGTGCTGTCTCCTATCCACTTTGAACTGAAGAGGCAGGAAAAGAGCTGCCTCTCATGCTTCCAAGGAGATATGAGATATAATGCTCGCTGCCCCTCCTCTTACAAACTTGACCGGAGGTAGCGCCTATTACTAAGTTTATCCATCCCAAATATTCTGTCAGTTCGAAATCAAGAAAAAATTTCCGTTTATGACTAAGCGTAATGAGAGGTTTCTAATTAGCCATTCAATTTCTCGTTACCTTATCGTGATCCCATTGGATAACTCCACTCAATAAAACCCTATATTTACTAAAAAAATGTTTCAAATTACGAGATAAAGTACATATTTACTATTGATTGCATCAATAACTTAATTAAGTGAATAAACTGAAACCTTAAAAAATGTTTTTTTATATATTATTGTTTGAGAAAATTCTATAACAGAATAGGTTTCAATGGTTTAATGTTATACCGCTGGAACTGTTATATGCATAATCAATTTTAGTTTCAGGACTTTTTGGAGCGTGACGCGCAGTTACTACTTGGTTTATTCTCGAGATTCAACTTGTTTATTCACTACTCATAAAGCATAACATTTGAGACAGACACGGAAGTGTTATAAAGAGACCGCAGAATTGTGATGTATTGTGAGGTTCATTACTTCCCTGTCATAATGTCTGTGAATTTTTACAGAAAATCAAATATCAATGAATTGCGATTAGGAATAATCGAATGAGAACGTACCACTAAATACGAACCATTCTTCAACATGAACTCATGTTGGTTTATAAGACCTTTGTGTGGCGTGCTTTGAATTCTGAAAGTATACAAGTTGGGCGTATTATGATTGTTTGAATAAAAATACTACTTACAATAGTATATTACTAACGAACTATATGAAATATAAAATAATAAAACGTATATAATACGTTATTTTATTGACATTTTTCTTTTATTTTATTGAGTGAAACGTACTTATTTTATGCCAATAAACCTAACATTTAAAAACTGCTTTATGTGCTAATGATAATAAATAGTATGATAAGATATGGGTCACATAAATTATAAACTATATAAAAAGCGATATGGATTAAAAACTAATGTTTTGAATCTAGGTTACGTAATTATCAATTTGCCCTATTCATATTTTGGCCACCTTGTGTGTTTTGTAGTCATCAATAGCTTATCTTATTCTAAACAAGTTCTTTAGAGGGGAATATACTGTTGATCTAAATTTTAACAGCATGCAATTTATCACATTGAGAACCAAATATTCCTATATTAAAGGATTGTTTAAGAATTTATATCATTCATGCACCTCCGAGCATACTATTTATACCGAAAGTGAAAGTTACCCTTTCTCTTGCCAAATTACACTTTTAAAAACTGAGTGCAAAAATGCTTTTATTCAGCAGCGGAAGCTGACGAGAGACGGGATTAGAGTTCGCAGCATATTCCACCAGACTGGACAGTTTCAATGAGCTCCTGATTCAACGGTCCCAGGTCAAACCTTGCCTTTAACACTCCTAAGCATTCCTAAACAATCCTTCCTAGTTACAACTAAACAAATCAAAAACGTATTTTGGGGTTTAGGTAGTAAGTTATATTACATTCACCTCTTATAACTGCTTTTTAATTTTAAGATATGATTGTAATGTACCGTAAGCTTTATTACTTACCTTTATCATAGACTGAAAGTTTATAGTGTCACAGAAAATCAAGTAACACGCCCACACATAATCATAAACAGTACATCAGATTTAGTTTTTTGAGGCCCTTATCTGTTGTGCATGTAATTGTGCATACAAATATGTTTCCGTTTGTTAATATAGAAACTATAATTACAAAAATTTTTTAAGACCTGAACTCGGGATCGTTTAGCAATTATACAACTGCTCCAGGGAGCAGATATAATCCACAAGAACGGGGAATATTGTTATGTACCGTTTTATGTCACTGTTACTTGGGGCATGAAATTGTTTCTAGCTAACCACACGTTCTTTTAGTGTTTATAAATAACTATTTCACTGATATTCTTGTATTAAATTATTTTTTATTTTATTCAAATAATTTTAAACTAATAACTATCTATAACTTCTAGTAGAAGATAACTTCACTAATGAATGTGTTTAAATTGCGTATCGTGTATGGTGCTGAATAGGTGTAAAATTATTATGTGTAGAAGTAAAACCAGTAGATCAAAAAAATATTTTTACATGAACACACTACATAAATAGTTTCATAAAAAAAACAATTGTATAAAAGTCTACTTCTGTGCTCTATTGTGTGTGTTATCTTGTATCGTAATTTAGAATACAACATAACATACACTGGGTGGTGGTTATTATTTTATTGTTCATTGCTGCATGTAAAAATATTGAAAATAAGGTTGATACGTAAAAATTAGTATTTTCTTATGAAATATATTACTTTACTTAATACAATTATTAATTTATAAACTTTTAGTTACTTAATACAATTTTTTTACTAGATCTGAAAAAGTGTGGATCTAAGTTTTGGAATGCAAATAACTATTTTTAGTTGTAAATTGTTCGTCAACTAACATAAGATATCGCTTTTTCCAGGGCTTAATCTTGGAAGTTTTTTATTTCTAAAAGGAATTTTTTGCACTTAGGGCCTACCCATATCCCCTCCTATGCTGTTTGTTTGAATTCTTATAAATGGTAAAGTTTCCTTGCAAAAAGTCAGTCGAGGATATTGAAATATTTATAAAGACAGTGTGTTTTACGAGAAAGAAAATTACAATCCAAAAATTATACTCATTTTTGGGCATCCAATTACACTTAAAACGAGCTGTCAACTAAAACAAAATTGGATTCAAGGACACTTTAACAAATTAATAAGAAGGTAGTAAGTAGTAGTACTGAATAGCGTTGCTTTGCAGCTATGGCAATCAAAGGTCAATCACGCTAGATTCCTCCTTGACCAGTATTGTAATTTAAGATCTATATACAATTAATGATGTAAATAAATATTCTTAAACACGCGCGTGTGTTCTTGGATGCATGTATAAGGCCCTTATGATATAATACTAACCCTAAAAGTAATAGAACATTAACAATACAACATTTAAACATTCTTTTCGTAACATTTTAATAGCCAAAATTATCCACCTGTCACTTCAGCCACCACAATCATACTCCCTCACTCTTCCTCAACT
The DNA here is from genome assembly GCF_021130785.1 of Homalodisca vitripennis. Lineage (NCBI taxonomy): Eukaryota > Metazoa > Arthropoda > Insecta > Hemiptera > Cicadellidae > Homalodisca > Homalodisca vitripennis. The sequence goes on from NC_060211.1 coordinate 158,816,806, forward strand.
AGTCAGATGTGTGCCAACCACAAGAGTTTTAAATACTGAGATATTGAACTTGTTTATCTGAAACTCTCAGATAAGTCTGTCACTTGTCAGTATTATTTACAGTAACTAAATATTTTAAGTTTGTATTGCTTCTCAGTCCATCCACGATTCCAGAATTAAGGAAACGGTCACTTACATTTTTGTAAGGATAGGTTCTATCTAACATACCTAATTTATTACGAAATTTTAAAAATATTTTAGTTTTCGTTGTACCCAGTACTTACTTATATTGTTTACTAAAATTATAAAATAATTTAATATTGTTATATTGAACATTTGCTACTTTATAAATGTATAAGTAAGTTTAGATCATTAACATATATTGCCATGTAAAAAAATTTAATAAGAACTGAAATTTTATTATGGCTATTTTGCATATTAATTACATTGGACATTTTTATTATCTGAGCATTAGTTAAATCTATGTAATGAAGGGCTAAAAAAATTTAATTTTTGACTGCTTTTCTAATATCACGAAAACGAACTAGCCTATATACTGTATTTTATATGCCCTTAATTCATAGAACGGGTTGGATACATTTTCAATGAATGGTGGATATTATTTTCACTCATAGATTTGGTTGAGCGTTAGAGAAAATGTTCCCGTTGGGCCTATGAGTAACTATAATTTCCAATGAGAAAGTCACAAATTAAATACATTTTTAAAGAAGCTGTGTACAATCGTATGACATTTTTGCATATAAAAAAGCTATAGGCTTGACATGTTTCTTCCAGACTCAGGCAAACCTTGGACGTGACACGTGGTGTGGCGTACATCTACCTTGTAAATAAAATACTGGCAATAGACATCATTGACCGAGTTGAGTAATGTGTTGTGATTACCATCGGGAAGGCTCGTAGAAATTTGACCATTATGCCGAAATGATTGCTATTGCAAGTTAGTGTGTATGCCATTACTATTGTGAATACTTTTCCGCCTATTTTACACTTAACAGGAAATTTTTCTATTAATTGAAGGAAACTCCAAAATAAACTAAATGTAAACTTACATGCAGATGTTCATCTCAACACTTCCAACTTCTAATCTAGAAGCCACTAACCCACTTGCAGTCTCATGTGTTTGCTGCTACGTGAATCATTCACTAATTGCGGAACTTAGTTAGAAAGTTCTTTAAATCACCGACTCCTTTCATCATTGACTCACAAACAATAAGCACACCTTACATTTGAATTAGTTTTAAATGACAGTAATAGTAGTGACAGTCTTATTGTGGGGTTAGTCTTTACCCGAACTTCAAAATATTGTTTATATTTATAGAGTTATACTAATGCATAGTCTGTTGTGAGACTGAAAATATATTTGGAGATTAATTTTTTGTTATGTTTAAAATTAACCTCTTAATCACTGTTCTGTACAGGGTAATCTTGTCTAGTCATTAAGAACTCGATCATATTGTTGATTATGTTATATTTATTTATCTGCATGTTGTACAATGCATTTCTAGCTCATTACTCCCTATCTACATAGTACAAGGACTTTTCAGCTAGTTATTACAATTAATGTGTAGCAATGTAGAACAAAAACTGTTTATCTATGTAGTACGGTTCTCCAGACAGTTCACTTCTGATTCATACAAAAACTGCTTAGCATAATAACTAACTAGCTATTTATTACAAAGCTATGTAGCAAAATAATGTTTAGGTCTTTAGCTCGATAACTATGAAGTTATACGGAAAAGCTGTCCAACTTCGTACTAAAATGGCTGTATATTATTTGTTACAATAACTGTTTAGCTCTATAGCATAATAACTGTCAAGTTGTGTAGCACGCTACCTGTGTAGGTACTTATTACAATAGCTCTCTAGCTGTATAGCACAGTACTAAATTGTACAGTTATAGTGAAAACAATTACATCGCTGCATAGTATAACATTCCAGTTCTCTACACATATACCTGTCCAAGTACAGTAAATGCCCAGTTATGTAGTACAATAGTAAACTGAGTGATATGGATTAGTAGCGAGCAAGCCTCACCAATGCATCTATTCCTGACATTGTGTTAAACTTACTATAAAATGTAGTTCAAAATGTTAGGCCTGCAATAATAAAAAATATATGGCATATCGTTTTGGAAAAAATCTTTTAGAATCTGTGTAAAATCATACTCATATTTAGTTGCCCATTAAATTTATTGAAATATATTATTTCTGTAAAATTACAACAAAATATATTTTTCTTCTGATATCCTATATTTAGAGCACAACATAAACAACGCGTTCTTTCTAATAAAATATAACACTCTCACTACAAAAAAAAAAAACATTGAAAAGTTCCACTACCCACGAGGATCATCATGCTTGTCTGCACCAACTTTGTAAACCATTTAATTACAGGAGAAAAAGTATTTAACAGGAATTCCATTTACTCTACTATTTTACAAAAACTTTACTTTTGAGAAAATACAAACAAAAGAGGTTACAGTACCTAAACAATTTGTTTTTATTTTGTATGGTAATATCATACTTATGGTTTTATATGTTAAATGAAAAAGGTATGGCATTTTTAGAAAATTAACAAGTTAAATACGCAGATAATTTTATTTGCCTTTATATCGTAAGATCATACATATGGTTTAGTGTTAAGATTCAGAAAAATGCATTGGATGTTTAGCTAGCCTATACAGCACTATAACCTTATCGCCGCTGTAGTTAGCAAAATTGAATACTGCAGTTTTATGAAATTCACGTATTCCATTTCTTACGTGTTTTTCAAAAATGAAACAGGCAAAACTAACTTCGCTCCCAAATAGAATTTTAGTAAAATATATCCTTAAGCACTTAGACCTGGAGAATGTACTGACAATTATTCTAAAACTGTCTTATACAGACAAGTCCTCAATCCCATGAAGTAGGCTAGACATATTTTGCAGCTTTAAGAATGATTTTAAGTCTATTTATAGATAACGTGTGCCCGTTATCGGCCTAAAGCGAATTTTGGATTTCCGGCTATGCTGTTATATTAACATAACATTTTTAAAGTAGTGAGGTTTGGTTAGCGGCGAAATGAGTGTACACATTTTCAAAAGTAAATGCTTTCTTAAGACTATTTCTACGAGAGGTACATATATATAAATAAATATGTGTGTGTGTGTGTGTGTGTATGTGTGTGTGTGTGTATTTAGTAACTTTATGATATCGAATTTGGCACTAAGTAACTCTCCAGTTTGATTATTCATTGAGCGTTGCTGAATTTTAAAGCAACTTGAGGGTATGAAAAAGTTGTATTTCTATCTTTCTATTTCCATGACTGACGGGAAGAAATCTCGATTATTTAAATTAACATATAAAATTTTAGTTATTGCATTAAAATTTATTCCTGTATAAGCGAAATTGTATTCAATTATGCTGTACATCACTGAATGGGATTTGGCTTAGAGCGTTAGCTAACACTTACGGATAACAAACGATAGTAAAGGCATACTGTAATATGTGTCATAATAACAGATGAAGTCTACTGAGTTGAGCAATAGACTGGACATTTCGAAAGCGAAGTTTGTTTCGAGAATCGTGGTGTGGTGTGCTCTAACCTTTATCTAGAAACCTTTATTTAGTTTGGAATTATAAGTAAACCCTAAATTATTAACAACCATTAACTAAAATAGCATTAAAACGTGTAGCAATTAATTATGTTTTCTGTTTTTATTCACATAAATATTAGATCTATAGCAAATAGAACATACCTAATCTGATAGCTGAGTATGTCTATGGTATTGTATACACATAACCTCCACTGTATATTTAGCCTAATGTATAAAGTCTCACTGTTTACATATAACCACTGTCGACTTTACTATTTCTAACCTAAAGTTCTGTTGTAAATTTATATTCCAGTAAGTTCATCACCAAACAAATAATACATCGTATTAGTTTTTAAAGTGTATTATCTTATACATTTAGATTTATACAAAATCAATTTGGACAATAAAAAAGTTCTGGTGGTGGAAATGAATATATTAGTATATTGCAATACAGGTCACTGCATTTTGAACATTGGCATACAACCTATTATTTTTTTTAACACACAACTTATGCTGTATAAATCAATTCTGATGAATTCTTCGCTACATACTAATTAAGTTTTAGTTTTTATATTATTATGCTGTAAGCAGTTTTAACACCCAAGGAAGGGGGTATATTGCAGTGTTCCAAAATAATGTTTGTAACATTTTATTTTTATTCAATTATTCTAAAATCAAGTTTCTAATAGCTGAATGGGGGAGATTAAACGTTTGTGAACTAAAACTGTAAGCATAAATACAAGTGATGCATGCCTTTAAAATTTTGTGTAGTCTTGTACTAATAATATGGTAGGCATCAGTTGTGGTGAATGAAGTTGACGTCAGCTCTCAGGAAACACGACGCTGCGGTGTACAGCTGCACATGATTTTCACGCTACAATCGGCGTTTATGCTAAACATACCAGTGGCTCGCTATAATACTGAAGTCGTTAACCAATCTACAGCACGCTCTGTCAATTATAACAAGCAAGGTAGTGATAAACAATACAATAACTATAACTATTTCTGAAAGCTATACAGCATGACTATAAGATAGTTAATTATTAAAATTATAATAATAAAAAAATGTAGATCGGAATATCATACGTCCCAAAGGAAATCAAAGAATGAATCATTCTGAATCTTTCTTAATAAGAATTCAGTAAATAAGATAACCTCTTGGTGGTTTATTTTTCCAAACAAATGTTTAAACTGTTAGTTTGAGAAAATAAATCAGTTTATAATATAGCGTAAGCTTATACAATATAGTTAGATGTATTTTTAATTCGTTTCTTAAGAAATTGTTGTCTTGTGTACTTTCTAAAAAAAAAAATAATAGATAAAAATTCAAACGTTACCCCGCACAAATTATATTTATGGGTGTCATTTTAGATAATAATAATGTTTATAAATGTCGTAGATGTAAATCATTTGCTTGTGCGTTTATGCAAATTGTTATTAGATGTAGGTTAATTATGCATATTTATCTTTTAAAATTATTATAGATATCCATCGTATTAAATTACAGATGCTCTATATTATAGTTATAAACTCTATCTTCAGAGTTCCTCCCGGCTAGGCATAATTAAATTGATGACCTTTACAAAATTTTTACTTTCCAACAGACTGAAATTATACAGTAAATTTGATATTTCAACAGGAGGACATAGTTAAATCGTTGTCGTCAGAACCACAACAAAATATTCGCTTGCAATGAATATTTTCAACCATCAGGATTTTTGAATAATTGCCATCGTTCAGTAAAATGATAAATCTGTAATGCAACATCAATAATACTAAAGGGGTGTAGATGAACAAAAGTTCAGCGTGACCTAAGAATTAACTATACCAGATCGAGTGCCCTACTCATAGTCTCTTTTGTTTGAAGCTTTTTCAGTCTGGTCCTGGAAGTGAGTATACCGAGTATTATATAAGATAAAGAGAGAAATTATATTCATTATATATTTATTTTTTTATTATTATTATTCTTATTTCCCTTTGTGGTTGTTCTCGTTCTGTGCGAATTCTAGTCTTTTTAATTTTAAATTATAATTACTTAAGAATTCATTCAATATATTAATTAACAAACTACAAAGATCTAACATTTTTCGTAATAGAGTACTTTGCAAAAATGTTCTCGTTAGTCGGTATGCGTAAATGACGCTGTCTTCTGCTTCTTTGACTGGAGACCCTGAAACAGAGTTGCCTCTCCACCTTCCAATGAGAAATAAGATATATTACCTCCTGTTGGACAATCCATAGGAAGTGGTGGTCCCTACCTCAAAATTATCCAATCTGAGTATCTTATTAGTCCAGAAGCAGTGCGAAAGTCCTTTTAACAATAAACGCAGTGATAGGTTTCTGCTTTTTACACTATCAGTCATATTGAAGACTCAGTCAGTTGTAGCTAGCCGGTTTTCGTTAAACTTTAGAGGCTACTGGATATCTACTCTCTAAAAACCTTTATTTAATAAAAACAGTTGAGAATTAAGTATTCTAGAAAATTATTTAATTCGATTAATCAATAACTTAATCCTCTTAAATTTTATGAATTTTGAACTGTATAGTTTTGTGGGGAATTGTTTATTTTTGTCTAAGTACAGAATATTCTTGTATAACTGTGTTTTACCTAGTTTAAGACCAAGCTATAAACCTAATATGCTGAAATGGTTGAACGTTATACCGCTGGATCTGTTACGTGCATAATCAATTCTAGTCTCAGGACTATTTGGAGCGTGACGCGCAGTTACTACTTGGTTTGTTCTCGAGATGTAACTTGTGTTTATTTATATCTCTTTAAGCGCATAACTTAAGCCGGAAACGAAAGTTTGTTATAACATAGGAATATAATGTACTGTAAATGTTATTACTTACCTCTCACTGAGACTGTCAGTTTCCAGTTGCACAGAAAATTAGGCAACACAGGCACACTTAATCATAAAAAGTAGGTATATCTAAAATAGTTAAATGTTACGTGTAACTAAAATTTATCAACAACAAGTAAATTTCGTTATTTGAGACTTGTTGGAGTTGTCCACTTCATTGTGCATTTGTATCAAGTTGAACATTATACTTTTCAGTCATAAGTTATTTCGATGGTTTTCATGCATTTTAATTTAAAATTAATTGATTTTTATTTTAGACACAAAATGTATAAGTAGATATGAATATGGCGGTTCTAGCTCACTTTTGGGACAGACAGAAAATCAAGGGAAAATACTGTTTAAAGGACAATAAACGAATCTGTAAAATCAAACAGTAAGGGGTTCTAGCTCACTTTTGGGACAGACGGTAAATCAATGAAAAATACTGTTTAAAGGACAATAAACGAATCTGTAACTCACGAATGAAAAATTACCGAATCTATAGCTGTTTGCTTCTACTTTCTTGAGCTGTCAAATCAATCTATTTGAAATGTCTGCTACGACGAAAAAATCTTCTACTCTACAAAATTGATAGTAACACAGTCTTTATCTTTAATAGTCTTCTTTCCAGTAACAACCAAGTGTAATTTTTCATTTTTGTTTAATTCTTTAATCTTTTTCTCATCCAAAACAGTTAAAAATCTGTTCGGCAAGTGTACTTTACAATTTTCCAACTCGGCAATTATTGTCATCCCGAACTTATCTTTCATTTTCTCCAAATTCAAGATTCTATATCTCTTTTTTTCTTCCAATTCCACTAATTTCTTATATTCTTTGAATCTTAGTTCACCAACCTTATTCAACTCTTGTAACAGCGCCGCCATTTATTATAGAAAAATCTTTTAACTAAATTTAGTTAAAAGATTTTTCTATAATAAATAGAACAATCTGAAAACATTTGACCAGAAATTGTGCTGATTTGTGTCAAGTTGTCACAAAAATCACCACTTCTCAAAATTTTAGTTTACAAATTTTTGCTCTTTAAATATGGAGCGGAAAAAGATAGAGTGCCCATACTGCAAAAAAGATGTTTTTGAACATCATTACACCAGGCATTATAATTCAAAGAATCATCTGAAAAATAAAGATATTTATGAAAAAGAATTAAATTATTTGAGGAATTGGGCTAAAGAGAATCAAATCGATGGTCACGAAAAGATGTACAATATAGAAAAATTGCGTGAATTAAAGAAAAGCTTTAAGGAAGATAAAAAAGATCTCAATCTATTTAATGATGAAAAAATTCAATCAATCGCTGAAAAATTGTCCATAGAAACAAACGATAAAACTAAGTCTGAAATGATCGAAGAAATTGACAAAACTCTTAACGAAAACCCTGAAAATATCATAGATGTAGAGGTTTTATCCTCAATTCACGGTCTTTTCAAGCAATACATTTTAACAAATTTAAACGATAATTCCATGTCAATTTACAAATATCTATCAATTATGAGGCCAGAAATTAAAAGTTTAATAGAAAAATTTCAAGAGAATGTTAAAAATATGAAAGGATATCTCTCTTTGGAATGCGAATACGAAAGAACTTTAGTGAACGGTGAAACACAAACGTGTCCAATGTACTTTACTATAAAAGCAGACGAGATCTTTGATGTAAACGACTTTATTACTAAGCAATTTAATAAATTAACACATCGAGAACAGACAAATCATCCAAATAGAGGTTCTGGATGGACATTTAAAAGCTGCAAACAACTAGTTTTGAGCCTTAATAAACACGAATTTATGAACGCAGGATCATATATCGATTTGCCAAAGAAAATCAAAGATAAGAAAGCTTGTATAAATATCAAAAATAAAGATGATTATTGCTTTATTTATTCTATCCGATGCGCTATTGAAAAACCCGAAAAGAATGCTGACAGAGCAAAGCAATACGAGAAATTTGTAAATGACGAGATATTTTCAGGTTTCGAGTATCCAATGTCCTTGAAAGATATACAATTATTTGAAAAACGAAGTCACAATTCCAAGTACAAATATCCAAAAATGTCTATAAATATCTACAGTTATCATGAGAAACTCAATATTGTTCCGTTACAAATTTCTGAAAAATATGATGCCGAGTTAGAAATCGATTTATTGTATGTTAAACAAGAAGACAAATCTCATTATGTTTTGATAACCGATTTAAATAAACTCGTGAGTTCTCAGTTATCTAAACACGAACATAAAAAATTGCTATGTAGAAGATGTTTAAGCCATTTCTACAAATCTGGAGATTTAGCAGATCATTTAGAAATTTGCAAACAACATGAAGTTTGTAAGCCAATTATGCCGTTTCCAGGTCAAACAACAACATTTACTAATTATCAAAAGAAATTTTCTCATCCTTACGTTATTTATATGGATTTTGAAAGCATATTAGAGAAGATTCCCACATGCAAAAACAATCCGCAAAAATCGACTACAACCAAGATTCAGAAGCATATTCCTTATGGTTTTACTCTATATTTAGTGTCTAATGTGGCCAATCGTATGTACAAGCCGATATGTTATCGAGCAAAAAATGAAGAAGAGTTGCCGAACGTTCCTGCAAAATTGTTTGAAGAACTCAATAAATTATCGAAGTACATAGCTAAAAAATATAATTCAAAGAACATGAAGCCCATGAAATTGACTGACGAAGAAGAAATTTCGTATCAAAATTCAAATCTTTGCCACATTTGTGAAGAAATATCGTATCAAGACACTGAAAAAACTTTAGGGTTTTTACCAGATAATTGGAGTTCTGCTTATGATGCATTCAAAAAATGCAGAGATCACTGTCATTTGACTGGAAAATTTCGAGGTGCAGCTCATAGAATTTGTAATCTGAATTTGAAATTTCCTCAGAATATTCCCGTTTTCTGTCACAATATGTCTAATTACGATACGCATTTGTACATAAAAGAATTGGCAAAACAATACGGTAATGTTGATTTGATTGCAAACACCGATGAACGATATATAAATTACTCTGTAAATTCTGGATACGGGTATGAATTTGATGGTGACAAACCTAGAAAGTTCATAAAATTCTCTTTCGTAGACACGTTTAGATTCATGGCGTCATCTATCGAAAAATTAGCGAAAAATTTAAAGAAAGAAGACTTCAAACATACAAATCATTTTATACAGGATGGAAGAATATTGAATGAAATTATAGAAAGACAGCCAAATGACGAAGAAGAAATCTTTAAAATTCTATCTGGAAAAGGCATATTTCCTTACGAATTTATCGATAGTATTGAAAAACTTGATTACACAGAAGAATTGAGAATTCAAGATTTCTATTCCCTTTTGACAGACGAGAGCATATCTGAGAAAGATTATCAACACTACTTGAGCGTTTGGAACAAATTAAAAGAGAAAAATCTTGGAAATTACTCTGATCTCTATAACATTCAAGATGTTCTATTGCTCGCTGATATCTTTGAAAATTTTAGGAATATTTGTTTGAATTGCTATAAACTTGATCCAGCACACTATCTAACAGCTCCCAGTCTTGCATGGGACGCTATGTTAAAATTAACGAAGATAGAATTACAATTAATTAACGATTATAACATGTATTTAATGATCGAAAAAGGTATTCGCGGAGGCATTTCTCAATGTATTAAACGATATGTTAAAGCAAATAACAAATATTTGAAAGATTTTGATAAGACAAAGCCCGAAAACTATTTACTCTATCTCGATGCAAACAACCTTTATGGGTATGGTCTTATGCAAAAACTGCCGTTTAGTGATATCAAGTGGATGGATCCTAAAACGTATACAAAAGAAGAGTGGCAAGAAACAATTTTAGAACTCACTGGCGACGAAGATTATGGCTATATTCTCGAAGTCGATCTTGGATATCCAACAAATTTACACGAACATCACAAGGATTTACCTCTTGCTCCAGAACATTTTAAAAACAAACTTTGCACAACTCTACTGGATAAAACTGAATACGTTGTTCATTCGAGAAATTTGAAGTTCTATTTGGAACAAGGTATGATTTTGAAACATGTGAATAGAGTTATTGCATTCGATCAGAAGCCTTTTATGAAAGAGTACATTGATTTTAATACTAATATGAGGACCAAAGCTACAAGTCACTTTGAGAAGGATTTTTATAAGCTGATGAACAACTCAGTTTTTGGAAAATCTATGGAAAATGTGAGAAACAGATGTGATATTAAGCTTGGAAATGAAGAATTTTCAATGAAACAAGCTAAGAAAACAAATTTCAAATGCTTTAACATCTTTGACGACAACTGTATAGCGAGTCACATGTACAAACAAAAGGTTAAATTTAACAAACCGATTTACATAGGATTTTCAGTTCTCGACCTCTCAAAATTGCTAATGTACGAGTTTTATTACAACAAATTAAAGAAGTTTGATCCAGATTTGAATCTGTGTTACATGGACACAGACAGTTACTTCCTAGAATTGAAACGTGATCCTTATAAAATTATTAAAGAAAATATAGATGACTTTGATACAAGTGATTATCCAAAAGATCATGAATGTTTCACTACTAAAAATAAGAAGGTAATAGGGAAATTCAAAGATGAGTTAAATAGCGAAGTTTTAGAAGAATTTTGTGGTTTAAGGTCTAAGATGTACTCGTACAAATATCTAGATAAAAACCCAGTTAGGTGTAAAGGAATTAAGAGAAGCGTTGTAAATAAAACAATAAATATCGAAAACTTGAAGAGATGTTTGTTCGAAGATAAAGAAGAATTTAGAGAGATGACAGTAATCAAAAGCTACAAACATGAGTTGTACACAGTTACCATAAACAAGCTGGCACTGAACGCTAAAGATGATAAGAGAATTGTCCTAGAAAATAAGATCGATACAGTACCGTATGGCTATAAAAATGAAGCAAAATCTGATATATTAGACGAATTAAATAAACTTGGAAACTTTGAAAATTGAGAAATAACCGGAAGTTTTTACGAATATGAATTGAAAAAGTCAAAGCTGTAATTTTTTCTATATAAATGGAGGCCCAAAAGAAATGTATAAAGTGTCAAGAATTTAAAGATTTGTCGAAGTTTTTTCAAGATAAGACTAGAAAAGATGGATTATGCTATTATTGTAAGGATTGTAATAAGAAATATAGAAAAGAATTATATGATAAAATGGAAAAATTAACTTTAGAAGAGAAAGAGTGCACACGGTGTAAAAAGGTTAAGAATATTTCAGAATTTTATAATCTCCATTATAGTAAAGACAACAAACAAGCATATTGTAAAGATTGTGCTAAACAAATCTTTGCTAGACCAGTTCTTTGCGTATGCGGAAGAGAAATTCAACATTTCTATAGTCTTAAAAGACATTTACAAACAAACTATCATAATTCGAATGTTTAACATTTTCATCGTGTAATTTAGATATTCTATAAATCAGTCGAGATTCTGCCATATTTGTAGTAAAATGATTTCCGTTGTATAAAATATTCAAAGATTCTTTCATTTGGTTATACAGATTGATAGAATTTGGTTCGTCATCAATGAACAAAATCTCTAATTCAGGATAATTTATTTTTAGATGTTTTAATCGGTTTGGTATTTCTCGTTTCTGAGCTCTGATAACGTAATAAGGCCATTCCCACATGTGATTCTTCTTAATTAACACAAAAACATGGTGTTTTTTCTTATCAAAATCTTTACATACCATATCTCTCTTCATTAATTCCATTCGCAATTCTTGATTCTCTATTTTCAATGATTTCATTTCATCTTTAATTTGTAACTGTTTTATTTCATCTTTTAACTGCTTATTTTCGTTTTCAAGTTTGTACTCGCCATATTTTCTAATACTCGGTAAAACTTCTTCTAAAACCCAATTTTGAAACGTTTCTGCAATCTTCATTTTAGATTTCAGTATTAAAGAATATATGCCTGGTTCATTGATGAAAATAGTGTCTGGATGTAATTTTTGTAAGAGTCGCGATTCGATACCCTTGTCAGAATCTATGTTTTCAAAGCTTTTTTTGTATTTTTCTTTAACATGATCTATGATAGCTTGTCTCGTATTTTTAAATTCCAATATTTCTGCAACATCTTTAGCCTTAAACCAAAATTCATTATTTTCGTCAACAATTGTAAAGATATGTTTGCTTTTAAATCTAAGTTGATTATTGAGTAGGTCTACAACTGACTCCATTTAGATAGAAAAGAAATTTAACTAGTAATTTTTATTTTGAGAATGAAGGCCAGATTCATTGATAAAAACAGTGTCAGGATGAAGATTTTGAAAGGGTCTATGGCATAGACTCTTGTTTTTTAAGTAAAAATATTGAATTTTGTCATCATCATCAACTCATTTTTATTCCTTTTTCAATCTTAAATATATTGTTGTTTTACTCTCATTATTTAATAAATTTCCCTCAGAGTCTTGAACAGTTAAGACGATTTTTTGAATTCTTTTCATATTTTTTCTAATTGGAATATAATCGATTTCATTCGGTTTTTCACTGATTTTTGATCCATAAGCAACATTTGGGAAAAATGTGTACAACATTTCAGATTCTTTGTGTAAATGTTCGGTATGATTTTCAAAACTAGGTTCAACGAGATTACAGTGCACTTCAATTACATCAAACGGTCTAAATTTTGGCGTTTTATTTCCTAAATATACCTGATTTGGCTCAATAGTTTCTTGAACAAACCCTAACAATTCTACAATAATTGCTGAAAACATTATTCTTACTGGTGATTTTATTTGAATTTTATTAGAGAGATAATTTTTTTGCATTTCAAACTTGTTTTCGTCAAAGTTTAAAGATTTATCTGATTGTTTGAATGTTTTCAGATAATTTTTAAGGGAATTTTTTATTTGATCGGAAGTATAATATCCTTTGTTTAAACCATAATATTTTGTTATGTTCTTCTCACTAAATCCTATACAATAAGGAGAACTTTCACTAATATTTATTACAAAATTGTCAGAATAAAAACCGCTTAAACCGATAAAATAATTTGATTCTTCCTCTAAGTGTATAGGATGTTCCAAGTTTAAAACTAATTTAGAGCTTTCTGAAGTCAACTTGAACAGCTTCATTTTCGCAAGCGTTGCTTCAAGATGAAAATCTTCTATTTAAATGGAGAAATTTTTAAAGCAAAAAGATCAGATAAAACTTCAAACGTTTGAAGAAAATAAGAAAGATCAACCAATCAGATTGTTAATTGTTGGTTCAAGTGGATGTGGAAAAACAACTTTACTATTGAATTTTATCTACAATAGGTTGATTCCTTATTCCAATTTGTATGTTTTTAGTAAATCTTTAGAACAAGACGCCTATAAAAAATTACAAGAAAGATTTGAAAATATTGAGAAAAACTTAAACAAAAAAATATCACATTTTTATAATGCTTCTGAGGACATAGTTCCGTTAAGCGAATGTAAACCCAATTCGTTAATCGTTTTTGATGATTGTATTTTGGAAAATCAGGACGTTATTAAGGAATATTTCGTAATGTCCCGTCACAAAAACATATCTTGTATCTATCTTTCCCAATGCTTTTCAAAGGTTGATAAACAAGTTATTAGAAATAACCTGAATATGTTGTGTATTTTTAAGCAAGATGATCACTATTCGAGAAAGATTTACAACAATTATGTGGGATCTGATATGAGTTTTAACCACTTTAATGAATTGTGTGATAAAATTTGGAAAGAAGACTATGGATTTTTAACTATTAATCTAACTTTGAAGCCTAAAAATGGTAAATATTTGAATAAATTTTCCAATATAAACGTGTGATAATCTAGTTGTTTTCATGATTTTACGTTCACGTTCCACGTTCACGTTCATGTTTCACGTTCATGTTTCACGTTCATGTTTCACGTTCACGTTTTACGTTCCACGTTTCGTGTTCTCGTTTCGTGTTCACGTTTCCACGTTCCACGTTCACGTTTTACGTTCCGTGTTCACGTTTCGTGTTCTCGTTTTCACGTTTCGTGTTCACGTTTCCACGTTCCACGTTCACGTTTTACGTTCCGTGTTCACGTTTTACGTTCCACGTTTCGTGTTCTCGTTTCGTGTTCACGTTTCCACGTTCCACGTTTACGGTTCAAAATTTTCCTAAATAAATGGCGAACGTAACTTCAGAAGAAGCAAAAAAACTTGATCAAATAGAAAAGAAATTAATCAAAGAATTTAAAGAACAGATTCGAATTGATGAAAAAGAACAAGAATTTATTCAAAAAATTAATCAACCTGTAACATCTGCAATAAAAAATGTTGAGGGCAAAATTGAAAATGTTTTAAGCGATAATCAAAATTTGATGAATTTGGTTCCAGTTGTACGACAATTTGCTGATATTTCGATACCAGAATCTGAGTTTGAATTGCCAAAATTACCATCTTCAACACCATTTAGACCTCGAATCATTGAAGACTCTACCATAGTTGAACCAATAAGTCCTGGAACAACGGATATAATAATTGGTGAAATTGGTAAAAAATTTCTTCCTAGAGCAAAGGATGATAAATTTGGTTTGTATTGGGACAGAAAAAAGAAAAGTTTTATGATTGGAAATTTGCCCGTGAATTTTGAGCATAATGATATCATTATTAATGAAAAAACATATGAAGGAACTCAAGGTTTATGGAGATTATTAACAGGCACTGATGTTCCAAAAGACGGTTTATATTCTGAAGAAGACTTGAAAAAGTATACTGAAATTTTATGAAAATCTGATTCAATTTACAAAAATAATGATCCATCAACTAAGAAACCAAAGTCAAGTAAAGGTAAAAAATATCTCAATTTGATTAAACCAATTTGGGAAAAACGAATCGAAGGATCAGGTGTGAGAAAATACAGTGATAATAAGATTGAGTACAGATATATCGACGATTTGACAAAAATCGATGGAATTATTAATTATATTTATGCTCAAGAGAAGGCTGGAAACAACAATTTTTTGAACGAAAAGAAAGCGATTAAAAATTTTATTTCGAACAAACTTGATGAAATGATTGAAAAACCTGATGGAATTAAATATTTAAAACGAGTTTTGCCGGCAATAAGTTCATCTATGATTGAGGGTAGTGGACTTTTGAATGATTTTATCAACAATTTACCTTTTGAATTACACGTACCAACTTATCAGTATCTGGGGCCTGGCACAAAACTCGAAAAAAGACTAAAAAGAGGAGATCCTGGTATAAATAAATTAGATCAAGCTGCTATGGAACACGATATTTTTTATGCAAAACATAGAGACACAAATTCCAGACATATCGCAGATAAAGTTTTGCAAGATAAGGCAATGGATAGATTTTTATCAAAAGATGCTAGTTTAGGTGAAAGATTTGTTGCGCTTCCAACAGCTGGAGCAATGTTTTTGAAGAGAAAACTAGGAATGGGAATCGAAGAGAACTTGAAATTTTAACTATATAAATGGAGGTGAACGTAAATTTCAGCAAAAATCAGAAAGAAAAAATAAAATCCGCTTTTAAGAAGAAAATACCCGTTAGTATTCAATTTAAAATAGATCAACTAAAAAATGGCGAAGATAAGATATTTTTAACAAATAGACAATACAATAAACTCGAAAAACATAAGAAAAACAATAAAGGAACCAGAATAGAATTTTCTTATAATCAGTTGAAAGAACTTAAAAATGGTGGACTTTTGAAAGATTTATTAGATTTTGGAGAAAATATTCCAGTTGTTAAAAATGTTGTTCCTTATGTTCGTAAAGCTGCTCCAATCGTTAAAAAAGATGTGATTCCTATTGTTCGAAACATTTTAAATTGGTTAGATAAAGAGTTGGAAGATGTTACAGGATCTGGATTAGATGAAAAAACTTTGAATTACGTGAAATCAAACATTGAAAAAAAAATTTAAACCTTTAACATTCGGAGAATTGGAAGAAATCTGCAAAAATATTAAACATTTTAGAGGAATCTTCATGAGAGATACATTACCTGAAAAAGTTAAGAAATTTGAATGTGGAATTGTGAATTTAGACTCGATTATGGGAAGTGGAACGCATTGGATTTGTTATTATAAAAATGATAAGTATGCATGTTATTTTGATTCGTATGGAAGAATTGAGGACAAACCACCTATAGAATTGATTAAATATTTGAAAAAATCAAGCGTCTACTACAATGATTCTCAGATTCAAGACTATAAAGATCCCCCAATTTGTGGTCATTTATGTGTTTTTGTTTTGAATGAACTGAGTACTGGTAAAGATTTTAAAGAAGTTGTTAACAAATTATTGCTTAATAAATATGGATTCACAAAATATTTTTGACGTATTTGGAACACAAATTATTCAAAATGTAGATAATAGTTTGAATTTTGATAGTTTGAGAAATGAGTTTGATAACAAGTTAGAAAATGTATTACAAAACCTTCCAGATTCAGATATGTTTGCTGTCGAGATTGAAGATTTTAAAGCAGAATATGATAACAAACTTGCAAATTTCATGAGTTCAAATGAAGTTGCTGATAAAATAAAAACATTGGAAAAAGAAGTTGATGATGGTGTAAAAAAATTATTTACCAATTTAATGTCTCATATCGAAAAAGCTGATGAAATTACTGAAGCGATCAAAGTTGAAAAGAATTATGTTAGTTTGGCTAATAAAAAAAGAATTGTCGGTGTTCGACCTGGTATTGACAAACATGATGTTGTTGTTAAAGAACAAATTTTAAAACCTCTAAAATTATCAGAAAACATCGATATTGTTGATTTACATGATCCGAATGTTAAAAATGCCTTAGATTTTAAAGGAAAAAGAATTAGCGGTGTTAGTAAAGGAATTAATCCATTTGATGTTGTTGTAATGATTCAATTAGAAGATCCTATTAAAATGTTTAATGAACTAAAACAAAATTATGAGAATCATAAACAGCATGTTAAAGATTTTACAACAGAAGTCTATGAAAAACTTTATGAAAGAAGTAAAAGATCTATAGAAAATTGTGATGAAAAATTTACAAATTTTGATGAAAATTTCAATCTATATAAAGGCGATCTTTATGGAAAAATAACAAACTTTTTGGAAGATTTCGCTAAATTTCAAGAGGGTTTTAATGAAACCGATAGAAAAAATGGTGAAATTTTAAAAGAGTAGTTACTAATCAATCTTTACTTCATGATAAATTAATTAAACTAGAAGAAAACTTTGGCGAAATTAATGAAAAAGTTATAAAAAATAAGCAGTCTTTTGATAAGTTTAGTTTAGATGCCACAAAAACTTTTGAGAATATTAATCATAAACTCGTTGAATACAACGATTTATATCTCGATAAAGTAAATAAACTAGAAGAAAACTTTAATAAATTTAAAGAAGATGTCGATAAAACTTTTGAAAACATCGACAACAGATTTAATGGAGTAGGTGGTTACGATGACTAATTTTCCTTATATAAATGGCGCTCATATATTGTGTGAGATGTAAAGAGAAAACTGCCACAAACGATATAAAATACTATGCAAACATTAACGGAGTTAAGAGAATATCTGGAAAATGTGCTGAATGTAACGCTAAAAAGAGCCAATTTATAAAAACTTGATTTTGAAATTTTTTCTTAATAAATAGAGATGGCGGGACATTACAGTGCTTTCGATCTTTTTATAATGCAACACGAAAGAGATTTGAAAAAAGAACATTGGGATGACATTTCTCAAAAATATGAATTATCCGAAGATATGATGAGATTATACGTAAACAAATTGAATTGGTATAACATTGCTAAATATCAAACTCTGTCCCCAGAGTTCATTCAAGAAAATATACATTATCAATTAAAAGATCATATGTCTGTTCTTTGTCTCTATCAACACTTGAGTATAAAGTTTTTGGATGAAAATAAAGATACAGTTGATTGGAACAATATTATAGATAGCGGTTACTATCCTGTGCAGATTTTATTGAAATATGTGACCGAGATCGCAAAATTTAAGGAAGAGAATCCTGAATATGACGAAGTAGATCATTAAAAATGACTCTAATCTTTTTAATTATTTTACTAAAATTTATATCTTTTCTTATAAAAACGTACATTAGATCGATGAAAAAATGATACACGATGTTTAAAATTTGTCTTATTAAATGGCGGACTACAGAAAATATGCTAGTGATATTGAAAGGGCGGAGTTTAAAAATGTCTATCCAATTAGTAAACAACATTTGAATGAACCGAATAAAAGAACTGAGTTTAATATTGATTTTGGAGATAACTTTTGCTCGTCTAACTTCCAGTTTTATATTTCTGGAACTTTAACAAAACAAGATGGTCAAGCGTATCTTGGAACTGATAATGTTAGATTAATCGATAATTTTATACCGTTTTTATTTTCTAAGATTGAAGTAAGAAAACACAATAAATTGATAGAAGAAGTCGAAAACTGTGGCCAATTAAGCACAATTAAAGGAACTATTTCGTATTCAAAAAGTGATGTTATTTCTCAAACTTCTAATGGCTTTGAATCAGATTTTAAATTTGGTGTTTTTGAAGCAGCTGGAAATTTATCTCATTTTGGATTAGGATTTTTTGAAAATGTTACTATTCCGATCTATAAAGGAGGATTTTATCTAAGTTTTATAAGAGCAGAAGACGATGATGCGATTCTGAAGACTGCAACTGGAAATGTTATGCCTGTTGATGGAAAAATAACAATTACAGATTTTTTTATTAGAGTTCCAATGATTGATTATAAAACCACGAGTAAAATTAGGTTGATTGATGAAATTACAAAAAGTCAAAACATTATGTTTAATTTTCTAGATTGGCAATGTATTGAACAAAAAGGTATTTCCGGAACAACTTATTCGTTCGATATTACAAATATTTATAGAAATATCTTCAATCCCAAGTTCGTTATCATAGGTTTTCAAACAGATAGACAGAATAATCAAGAAAAAAATCCTTCAAAGTTTGATAGTTTGAATGTAAAAAATATCAGAGTAAAATGGAACGGTTCTTATTATCCAGATGAATTAAAAAATTTAAACATTTCAGGAGGTCTTTTCAGAATCATGTATCAGATGTATCAAGATTTTAAGAAAGTTTACTGTAATAATAAGGAAATGTATTACAATCCTAAAGAATTTTTAGCGAATAGACCTATTTATGTCATTGATTCAACAAAGAGTTTGACAAATATTTCTGGTTCAAAGAACGATATAATTATCAATATGGATTTTCAAAAAGCTGTTACAAACTCGACATGTTATGTGGTTGTGGTTTCTGAGAAATTTTTAGCCTATGATGTGATTAAGAACGATATTAGAGAAATTCAGTAAAAAATCGCGTTATTCGTCGGATAGTTTTAAAACTTTACAGAATTGTTAAAGACATTGATAAAAGTTTACATTTTAAATTGCATTAAAAAATTTTGAAAAATAGGGATGATATTAGGAAAAAAACTATTTCAAGGTCATGGACCGGAAGTGGTGATTTTAAAAAAATACTTTAATATTTACTGATCCTATATACCAAATTTCATCAAAAAAGCTCCAATAGTTCTCGAGATATAAGAGTTTAAAGATAAGGGATGATTGGGGTAGATTTTGAAAATTTTGTTATTTTCATGAAATTTTAAGTTGAACTCGCTTGTTTTTGAAGTTTCAGATTTTTCCGATAAAATTTTTTATTTTTCTTTGAATATTAAGAAATAGGGGATGATTTCACCCTTATGGATAAGTTAAGTCGAAAGAGTTAAGTATTTACTATATGTGTACCAAATTTCATTAAAATCGGTTGAGTGGTTTTTTAACAACAAGGTTTGAAATAAATATTGATATTCACTTATTTAATATACATTGGAAACTATAACAGTTCTAATATCGATTGTAACCATCGATTTTTATTATCGATAAAACTTCGATATTCATAATCGTTTATCGCACGGAAAAAATTTTCATCATGGGCGTTGGCCACGTATAGTCAGTCATGCTTGATCCTCCTCTATTTTAACGAAATTTAACAAGATATATCATCAATTAGAAGATTCTAATGTATTTGCAAGTTGAAGAAAGAAGATATAGACTTTATATGAAGTAAGAAGATTGTGTGATGTTCTGTGTTTCTTGTTAAAAGTGAAGTGAAGTGTTCCACTGGGCGTTGCCATTCATAGTGTTATTATATTTTATAAGTTACTTTTATATTTGGGACTCGAAGAAAGACGTTACAAGAAGATTGTGAATTTGTGTAGACATTCTAAACTGTGATAAAACATTGTGTGAAAATAGTGATGTAAAGTGTTCATTTGTAATACAGAATTAAGTGTTTTTACAGTGATTTCATTGTCTCACACGGCGTGAGAAAAGCAAGGTCATTGTTTGGTGTCACTACTGTCCTTGTACCACACACGGCGTGTGCAAAGCAAGGTCAAGCGTTAGTGACACAAACGCCTCTCACATGTTTCAATAAAATGAGATTCGAGGTCAAGCGTTAGTGGTACAAACGCTCACAGCAGACGTCACAAATCTAGAGTTGATTGAAATAAAACATATGATACCTTTCTTCTTCTCCCATTCCCAATTTCTTAGAAGTTAAGTAGATATCGCAAAAACACGCACACTAACAACACTCATTTTGTATGTCTTTAACAATAATTGATGATGTTCATATTATTCTCTTTCATTCCTTCTAAAACTTCAAAAATATACTCTTTCGCCACTGAAAAATCCCGATTTCTCCCGTAATAATCTTTATAATCGTACACATAATATCCTAAATAGTTGTACAATAGAATGAAATTATTTCTATTTATCTCTGTTGTAGAAATGTAAACACAAACATTTGCGCTGAAAAATTTATATCTCGGCAGACTTAGTTCCATAATCTCCATTTATAAAAAAATCTTTTTGTTTAAATGGAAGAGTATAATGCCAACTGTTACAAGTGTTCTAATAGAGGAGAAATTATCGATAAAAGATATTTAGTTTGTAGAGGTTGTAATTTAATTTTGTTAGAAAGACCTAAACCTAAGAAATTTCGAAATAAATTAACACATTTGAATAATCTGCTTACAAAATTGCAATATGGAGACAAGAAGCAAACAAAATTTGTTACAGAATTTAGAAAACAGAATAAAAATTTTTACTTATCTCTTGGAACCATTGACAAAATTATTTTCCTTTTCAAAGAATACATTAGGTTTGTTGGTTTAAATACACACGTTTATTATGAAAAGATATTACCTGTATTTTTTCATTATCTGGATGTTGAATTTGTCTACGATTTTAAGCCAGAAATCCTCGATGATTTTATAGTACATTTGGAGAAATTAAACGAGGAACCTCTTGAAAAGAATGCGGTTTTACTCACATTCTCCCCGACTTCTCGAGTGATTGTTAGCAAATTTCATTTTTTCCGTCTTTAAATTTTTTCTATTTAAATGGAGTTCTTGAAAGAGTTAAATGATATTGGAGAATGTAAGTTTAAAGAGTATAAGAAGTTAAATGAATTGGAAGAATGGAAGAAACATAGAATCTTGAATTTGGAGAAAATGAAAGATAAATTCGGGTTTACAATAATTGCCGAGTTGGAAGATTGTAAAGTACACTTGCCGAACAGATTTTTGACTGTTTTGGATGAAAAAAAGATTAAAGAATTGAATAAACATGAAAAATTACACTTGGTTGTTACTGGAAAGAAGACTTTTAAAGATAAAGACTGTGTTACTATCAATTTTGTAGAGTAGAAGATTTTTCGTCGTAGCAGACATTTCAAATAGATTGATTTGACAGCTCAAGAAAGTAGAAGCAAACAGCTATAGATTCGGTAATTTTTCATTCGTGAGTTACAGATTCGTTTATTGTCCTTTAAACAGTATTTTTCATTGATTTACCGTCTGTCCCAAAAGTGAGCTAGAACCCCTTACTGTTTGATTTTACAGATTCGTTTATTGTCCTTTAAACAGTATTTTCCCTTGATTTTCTGTCTGTCCCAAAAGTGAGCTAGAACCGCCATATTCATATCTACTTGTATATATATATATATATATATATATATATATATATATATATATATATATATATATATATTATACTGTCAAACCATAGAGTTAAAACTGTATTTTAATGCGAAAAATAAATAATATTAAGAAAGTATATACAAATAGTAAGCCGTAAAGTAAACATGAATGTACGTATAAAGCCAATTGGTTTTGTCTAATTTTATAAAGAGTCAATTCCACTTCTATATTTTTGTCTCATTGTGCCAAACACATCGATATTTTATCTTATTTGAAACAAGTTTTGTTACGGGAAAGGAATAATGTGCTTAGATTAAAGGTAGTTTTCAAAGTCCAGCTAGAATAGAAACGAATGTAGAATGTTTAATAACAGATTAAGAGTTTACTTCATTTACGTTCGTATATTTGAGGACGCTATTTATACAAACAGTTATACTCACTATTTCTCTACAAAATAACAGTTTATTAAAATTTTGTGCAAAAACTGCTTATATTCAGCAGCGGACTCTGACGAGAGGTGGGATTAGAGTGCTCAGCATATTCCACCAGACTGGACAGTTTCAATGATCTCCTGATTCACCGGTCCCAGGTCTTGGCTTCCTCTCTCATCCTCCTGTTAACGGCAAGAGCCGGCTATTGTGATTTGGCAATCATATTTGTGTCAGGTCCAGGCGTAGTTTAACATTGCGTTACATGAATTGGCAATTCTAAAGAACAAATTGTAACAAATAATTTATTTCGTTTTTATAATTAAAATCTATTGTTTATCGCTTAATTTTGTTAACTTTCGTTTCTTCAATGGAAACTGTTTTTAATATAAATTATTTTAGTATATTTATTAAAGAATATAATAAATAAATAAATGGCAACACAACAGCAGTCTATAATAACGAGTTAAACAGAAAATGTTCGGAGTAGTACTGCAAAATATCTGTCTATACATAATTTATTTCTCGAGAAGTCATAAGGACAGATAGACGGTTGGAAAAAGGGAAAGACAGACAGGCAGATATTGCATTTACCCATCCCCCTCGTTATATGCTTTTCTGACACTCAACCTATAAATCTGGATATTTATGCTTTTATTACGCAACAATTATTACATAAAATTGAGTAAAAATAATTCCGCTCTAACAAACTTAAATAATGAAACTTAATATAAATATATAAATAAACTTAAACTCTTAAATAATGAAACATTTATACTTGTAATGTACAAACTATTACAGATTTCAAATAATAGGTGTATGGGCTTTATAGTTCCAGACTTTACGGTGATCCCAATTTAAAATCTAATTATTATCTGTATTTATCGGATGCAGATTTGGTTTCAAGTTACTATTACTTATCTCAGAAATGTATTTGAATAAAAAATCCTTAACCTGTTAGAGTAGCTGAAAGTGGTTCTAAAGAATAACTACTCTTATAGCAGTTTTAGCATAAGAGAACAATAAAAAAATTTTGCCGTCCATCATGGGCGTTTTTAAATAATATACTGTACCTGTTTACGATCTCTAGTACACTCTCTAGCACTCTTCAATACTTCTTCGAATGAGAAATGTTCAAAGTAATTATCGCTGCAATATGCTGGCTCTTTGTTCGACAGTACATACAATTACTGCTTTTCCGCCAATGTCCTGTAATTTTCTCACGCCAAGTCCACTTATATGCTATTCTAAGATCAATGTTTATTGATGTACATTGCTGACTGCTACTACCAGAATGTTTATAAAAATAATAATAATTAGCATTGCTTTTGTGTGCTCAAATACAGCACAGGTTAAGAGCAAAAACTGCTTATGAGTTCATTAAATGTGAAGTAGCACTTTCCATGTACTTACATTAAACAAATTAACATACTTTTCCAAAATTCGAAAATAGAGTATACAATTTTAAGGTTAAGAAAGTATTATATGCCAATATAAATAATATTGTTATAAATGTTAATATTCCATAATGCTTTGACACATTTTGAATAATCATACAACAAAAAAGTCTTTTTTTAGCCGCTGGTGTCCATTAACGATAGTATTGCTTACTCTAGAATACCATAGACATGTTGACGGTTATAGGCGTTAAAATTACTCAATAACTTAAGCCAAAACTAAGAAACATCTTTAAAATAGTAGGAGTTTTAGGCTGGAAGCCACAAGTTGAAATCGCATTCGTGTTCTTAAGGATATAATCTTTGGTACTACTGTTTGGTTATGTAAACACATATGGGACAGAAACGGGATGGAAAATATTTCAATTGTAAAAAGTAAGGGCTCTGTGGTGTAGTAGTGTCACAATCAACCGGAAAGTGAGATATGCGGCTTCGAGTCTCGACGGAGCAAGGATGGTTTTGTGATGTGTTTATTGAACTTAATACCCTTTAAAGTTTTTACCCTTTAATGTTAATACCAAGACAAAATTACATTCTCGTCTTAGTTATCTATACTGTTCAATACTTATTCTTAGTTAACGGCTGGTGTTGTTACTGGCCCGAGATGACGTCACCGACTCGCAGCCCCTTCTCCAACCCCTTCAAGATAAGAAGACGCGGCTCTTTATTCTCTCCGCAGGCGGCGTACTGGACACACGCTGCTGCCCGCATTCCACCCCAATACATGAACAGTTTCACGTTTATACAGCTCTATTTTGTTTTTATGTATTTCAAGTCAATATAGTTACTTTATTTACCCTCTCGGGAGTGAATCATTCCCCTTGTTGTCCACCCGCTCTCCATCTACAAGACCTACCCAAGACTTCTGGTGATCCTGGACTCCCCGCTGCCCTGGCCGAGGACCTCGACGACCCCGTACTACGAGACTCCCCCAAGGTACATCACCAGTCGTTTTTATTTCGGCTATACCGCGGTTACGGCTCTTCCTCAAAGAACGTACATTTGGTCCTCCGGGCCGGATCAGCTGGTCCTATACGAACGCTTCAGTTTCATGCAAAAAAACAGTCCACTAAGTTTTAACATTTAATTTGAGTTCAAATCAAAACTCAACCGCCTCATGAAACAAACTTGATTAGCATTAAAAAATAAAATTAGCATTTAAGTCTAAGTTTCGTGAACTGAACTATAGAGCCAGACAGACAGGTACAGAACTGCAGGTTATGTTTATTGATTGCGCTGCTTATCGGCCGCTATCTGATTGTCGCTCAGCTGATCGAGTTATTTCTGTCCGCCGACCGGACGCTCTTATCTATTTTGAGCAACTTATCTGTCAGCTGTTTCTATTTAAAAACTAATAATAATTTTCTATCACTGAGGGAATCATTCTTATTTTCTTAATCACTCACTATCTAATATTATTTCTTTGTCACTGTTTTGTTTGAAGATTACTTGTTTTATTTTTGTCAAGGTTTACTAAATTAGTTTGTAAGCAGGTTAATTTAGTAAATAAGGATTCTGTCTGCTGTAGGGTGTATTTCATATTTTGTATTAATTAGTGTTTTGAAAATATGGCTACTAAAAAACTAGAACAATGTGTGAAAAAGAGAGAAAGGTATTTTCAAAAGTTACAGCTGTGTTTTGATTTAATCAAGGAACTTCCAGGTGAAACTAATGATTTTGTCGCTAGGTATTCAAATTTAAAGTCTTTGTACTCAGACTTTGAAGCCCTTTCAGAACAGATGGATAATCTTAATCTTGAATTAGATGACCCCAAGGACACTGTAGATACTAGTTCCGCCTTCAAGCAGTTTGATACTCCATGTACTATAAATGTAAAGCCACCTATGATGTTATTGTAGCTACTAAGACTAAAACTGTCGATGTAGATCTCTCACAAACCTCACTTGTAAAACCTAAGCTTCCGCAAATAGATATAAGTAAGTTTGGTGGACAGTTAGAGCAGTTTAACTCCTTCAGATCTCTGTATGATAATTTAATCCACAATACCTCCATGGCCCCTATTGAAAAGTTTTAGTTATTTAAAAAGCTTACTGGAAGGCCCTGCTCTGGGCATTGTTGAAGCCATTACCTTTGATCCAGCTAACTACACTCTAGCCTATGACACTCTAGTGGAACGCTACACTAATCCACGCCTCCTAGCTAGTTTTTATCTTAATAAAATACTTGATCAACAAACCTGTAAAGACCCCTAGTCTAAGTAGCCTAAGACAGATCGTAGATGTGTTTCACATAAATTTTCAAGCATTGAAAAGTCTTAATATCAGTGACTTGTCTGGTTTTATGCTCTTGCAACTAGCTTTACGCCTCTTAGACAATAATACTAGAAAAAGCGTTTGAACTAGAAGTGAAATCCAAAACAGTTTCCTATATTGGAAGGACCTTATGGAGTTTCTTCGCGCTCAGTGTACCGTCTATGAACTCACCAAAGAAACACACAAAGCTAGTGTAGTTACGTCAAGACCACCCGCACCCCTTCCCCGCAAGGCGTTGTTCTCAGCTCACACGGTGCTTCACATTCAGAGAAGACTAACTCGTCGCCTTGTCGCCCTGCCTCTCAGTGTCCTATGTGTAAAAATAACCATCAACTTTACCGCTGTGACCAGTTTATTGCTTTGCCCTTACATGAACGTTATAATTCTGTGCGCTCATTTTAAACGATGTTTTTCATGTCTTGGGTCACACCATGTGTCTGCGTGTACTTCAAATGCGAGTTGTAGATTTTGTAAAAGTAAGAAACATCACTCTCTAACTCCATGACAAGCGGGTCTCCACTCCGCCGCCCGTCCACCTCAGACGCACCTCACTCTCACATCTCTACACCTGCTGCGTCACCCCCCTCAGTAGTCGGCGCTTCCGCCGCCGCCGCGCCTACACCTCAGACAACCGCACCCGTTCAAACACTGTCCTGTCAGTCTCAGCGAACTAACACAAGAAATGTTGCTTTGTTAGGCACCGCTCAAGTACTCATTCAAGACGATTTAGGTCATTGGCAAACGTGCAGAGCTGTCATTGACGGAGGTAGTCAAATCAACTTTGTCACTCAATCATTAGCTCAGACTTTTACGACTACCTATCAAAAGGTTGTAATGTTAACATTTCAGGCATTGGTCATCAATGTGGCATAAACACAAAAGGCCTCGTTACTTGCAACATAGCCTCTCGCTACAACAGCGACGTCCAACTACAGTTGGATGCAGTTATCATTTCTAAGATAGCATCTAATCTTCCTACAGCCCCGCTTTCAGAATCTCTAAGGCAGAGATTCAATTCTTTGAATCTAGCAGACCCTGAATTTAATCATCCTGCTAAAGTTGACATTCTCTTTGGAGCTCAAGCTTTCACAGACATGCTTTACCAATGAACTTTCCATCATCAAAGGGCAGCCTAACCGCGCTGCACACAATATTTGGTTGGGTTCTCATGGGTGATGTCCCCATGGGAATCACCTTCTCACCAACGAAACTCTCTCTTTGTTTCATCGTCTCTAAGCACTGATCGACTCCTTGAACAATTCTGGGAAATGGAAGAAATCAATTTTCCAAAACCCTCCAGTCCCGCTTGATCAGTTCTGTGAAGATCATTATCAATCAACCATCTATAGAGACGAAAACCGGACGATATGTAGCCTCATTACCCTTCAAAAATGGCGTCCCCTCTGACCTAGGCTCCACACGAGAAATAGCTCTTCGCAAGTATCTCCAACAGGAAAGACGGCTTGAAAGAAAGCCGGGAAATCTCGCTCATTATTCAGACAATTTACAAAACTATGTTGACCTAGGTCACATGTGTCTCGCCCCTCAGCCCTCTCCATATGTCCTCACACATCACGGAGTTGTAAAAGAATCATCTTCATCTTCACCTCTCCGAGTTGTCTTTAACGCCTCTGAAGTAAGTGACACGAATCAGTCTCTTAATAAATTGCTGTTGACGGGACCCAAGCTCCAAGCCGACATCGGAACTGTTATCTCTATGTTTCGATTGCACCCCATCGCTCTGACATGCGATATAAAAACAAATGTATCGAGCCATAAAAGTTGCTCCTTCTGACCGCAAATACCAACATTTGTTTTGGCGTTCTGACCCTTCTGGCCCTGTCCAAGAATGGGAACTTCAACGATTAACTTTTGGTCTCTCATCAAGCCCTTTCAATCGCCCTTCGAACTTTGAAGCAACTAGTTCTCGACGAAGGTCCTAACTACCCCAATGCTGCAGAAGTGCTAAAACTCGTCCTGACTACATCGATGACATCGTCTGTGGTGCCTCTTCGGAACACGCAGCCCTTCAATTGTTTGATGAACTCAATCAACTCTGCGTATCTGGTGGTTTCGAACTTCACCAAATGGGCTAGTTCAAGTGTTTTCCGTTCTCAACACCATCCCTTCTGACCACAGAGAAAGACCACATCCCCTTGGATCCATTCACTCCATAAAAAGTACTAGGACTTGAATGGGACCCTCCAATACACGGATTGTTTTCACTACGCTATTGCCCCTGTAAAATAAAACTCCGACCAAACGAAATGTCTTATCTCAAGTTGCCCGAGTGTATGATGTCAACGGTTTCCATCAGTCCAGTTATCTTCACACTAAAACACTTGCTTCAGCAAATATGGGTTGGAAAATTAGACTGGGACGATCCACTCCCAAAACATCTACACATTGTTTGGGATTAAATTTGTCAAAGAACTTCCACTTATGTCACAAATAAATATCCCTCGCTATATCCTCAGTACGTACATATCCGTCCAACTCATAGGTTTTTTTCAGGACTCTTCTCAGAAAGGCATGTGCTCGGTATTGTATCTAAGAGTCGAATGTGAAAACAAAACTACCGGATGTAGCCTATTGCATTCTAAAAAACAAAGTTTGCTCCACTCAAAACACTAACGATACCCCGCTTGGAATTATGCGCAGCGTTGCTCCTCTCCCAACTGGTCAAAGCTAACCAGAAGCTTATCACCAAAACTACAGATATCAGATATCTTTTTATTCACAGACTCAATGAATGTTCTTGGTTGGATAAGAACACCTCCGCACCTTCTAGAAACTTTCGTCTCAAACCGAGTTTGTAAAGTAACGGAAAACACGTCTATTGATGTTTGGCGTCACATTTCAGGAGACAACAATCCCGCAGCAGATTGTGGCACTAGAGGTCTGATGCCCTCTGGCTTACTTGATCACCCGCTTTGGTGGCATGGCCCCTCTTTTCTACTAAATGAAATTTCCTCTTGGCCTGTATCACCTGGAAAAAGCTCCTCTGAAGTAATTGAGATCAAGAAAACACCATTTAGCAATACACTAACAACTAACGTTATACCACCAAACGATCTGTTCCAGTGGATAAATCGATTTTCTTCACTCACTAAACTACAAAATGCAATGAGTTATGTACTAAGATTCATTCAATAACATCCGATCCAGACAGTCTGCTAAAACGTTTTGGTCCTTTATCTGTAAATGAACGAACCGAAGCCCTTGCTCAATGTGTAAAACTCGTTCAAAAGCAACACTATTTCTCCAGAAATAAAAGCAGTCAATTCAAGGAAAGCCATGCTCTCCTTCGATAAGAAAAATCACACCATTTTTATCATCTGATACCCTCATGGTGGGGGGTAGACTGAAGTTTTCTCCCTTGCCTGAGTCTTCGAAGCACCCTGTTTTGATTCCTTCTCAAAAGTCACTTCGCAACTCTATTGTGTGATCACTATCACCTGTACTCTCCTTCATGGTGGTCCCAAAATAGTTCAATCTCTTATTCAACGCGCTACTGGATTCCGGGTGCGAGAAATCTCATCCGAAAAACGCATTTTTCGATGTCTCACTTGCTTTAGAATGAAAGCAAAACCCACACAACCCCTAATGGCAGACTTGCCCCCCTCTCGCTTCAAGCAAACGCGATGCTTCACCAACGTTGGATTGGATTTTGCTGGTCCCTTTCTTGTTAAAGAAAGTACTAGAAGAAACGCAAAATTGTCTAAATGCTACATTGCTCTTTTTGTATGCATGACAGTCAAGGGCTGTTCATCTAGAACTAGTCCACTCTCTCAATACTGAATCTTGTCTAGCCGCAATCGACCGTTTTATTGCTAGAAGAGGTTTATGCCGCAACATATATTCTGATCAAGGCCGCAACTTCATTGGTGTGCTGCTCGTCAGCTTCAAGAAGTTTATTCTCTACTCAAGAACTCCACGCCACTGATCTCAGACCACTTAGCCAAGAACGAAATCCATTGGAACTTCAATCCACCCTGTGCTCCGAACTTTGGTGGTCTCTGGGAAGCTGCAGTGAAGTCTACCAAGCATCATCTGAAGAGAATAATACAAAACCACCACTTCACTTCAGAAGAATTCTCGACATTCTTATGCCGCATTGAAGCTGTTCTGAACTCCAGGCCGCTCTGCGCACTTCCATCATCACCTGACGACGACTTCAACTACTTGACTCCAGGCCATTTCCTCACTGGAGATCTTCTGCTGTCACGTCACAGAAGAGGACATCACTTCCGAGCCACTCAATCTTCTATCTCGTTGGCAACAAGTGTCTCGCGCCACTTCAACACTTCTGGAAGAGCTGGAAGAAAGACTACCTCCACTCGCAAATCCAACGCCCAAAATGGACTGAACAAACTACAAATGTAAAGGAAAAATGACCTAGTATTAATGTACTCTAGCAATAGTGATCCTCTAACTTGGCCCCTAGGTAGGATTATCAAAGTGTTACCTAGCTCTGACAACATTGTTTCGTGTGGTCCAAGTGAAAACCCCGTCAGGTATTGTAACCCGTCCTGTAAATAAGTTGGTTGTTTTACCTAATGTTTAGTCATAATCTCCTTAGTGTACATATAACTCCATTTTCTATTCATATTTAGCTCTTAATTAATGATTAAATTGACTCAGGTATGTTTCATGACGAATGGTAAATTTTCTTCAATCATAAACGTTTTCTTTTTTCTTTTACTTGGGTCAAAAAAATGTCCTTTTTTGGGGGGGGGGAATGTTCAATACTTATTTCTTAGTTAACGGCTGGTGTTGTTACTGGCCCGAGATGACGTCACCGACTCGCAGCCCCTTCTCCAACCCCTTCAAGATAAGAAGACGCGGCTCTTTATTCTCTCCGCAGGCGGCGTACTGGACACAACGCTGCTGCCCGCATTCCACCCCAATACATGAACAGTTTCACGTTTATACAGCTCTATTTTGTTTTTATGTATTTCAAGTCAATATAGTTACTTTATTTACCCTCTCGGAGTGAATCATTCCCCTTGTTGTCCACCGCTCTCCATCTACAAGACCTACCCCAAGACTTCTGGTGATCCTGGACTCCCGCTGCCCTGGCCGAGGGACCTCGACGACCCCGTACTACGAGACTCCCCCAAGGTACATCACCAGTCGTTTTTTATTTCGGCTATACCGCGGTTTACGGCTCTTCCTCAAAGAACGTACATATACTTTACAATATATTTAATTTTTTTCTAAACAAAAGATATTGACTAGTAATAATCTTTGCTCATAAACTTTTCCATATTTTGTATAGAATGTATTTTAATATATTTTTTAATAATTAAGAATTAATATTACATTAGCTATTAGTTTTTATGTACCATAATTTAAATAAAGTAAATTTATTTATTTGTATTGATAAACCAAACCATATAACTAAAAGTTATGGCTAAATTACGATAAAACATTGCAACTTATCGTTTGTTTCAGGTGAGTATGAGACTTCCTAGAAGTACGAGTAAGTATCGATCATCTCACACTAGCGTACCTATCTCGATTTGAAGCCGATTTAAACAACATAGCACGATATCAAATATAATGATTGTTCATGTTATTTATTGTCTTAGCATTAGAGAATCTTATCACTCGAGAGGTCGCAAAAATTAAATGTCTATGTGTATAAGTGTTACTACACAACTGACTATAGACTTGAAATTATGCATGCCCGTTTAAACTTCTTATAGCATCCTTAAAAATATTTATTTTTAAGTTCGTTTGGTTATACAGTAAATTAAAAACTCACATTGAATATCCCGAACGTGATGTTACAGTTTCTGTTGTTCACTTGACCCTGAAAAATATCTAAAAGTATCCTGTTTTATGATGATACATCTTCACAGCAACGCTGAAAGTTAATAAAGTAAGCAATATTTTCAACGCGGTGTGATCTGGAAAATCTAGATGGTAGTCATGACACCGGGTCATCTCAGAATAATAATTAAGATTAAAGTAAATCTGTACCTTTTGTAATCAATTTTATTCTTCACAGAATATCACAAGCTTATCCCTTCAAAATATATTTTGAATTCATTTATAAACTAAAACTAGCGTTCTAATTACGAATGCTATAAATGATTTTCGTACTTATAAACGTGCAGATATATTTTTTGCCAGGAAAATGTAATATTATTCTCTTGTATATAAAGGCTGAATTATCACAAACTCCCGATTTTACAGGAGCATTTTTGTGTGGAATTCGTAAATACTAAAACACAGTTTTGAAATGGAACGTTTTATATTTTCTTAATAATAAATTATTGGTAATATTATATAGTGATATATAAAACAATATGTAAAAGCATATGTAATACTTTATGAAATTAGGATATGATATACAACTCAAAACAAAATGAAAGAAAATAACGACTAGTTTTATAATATACTTTGAATTTGTTTATACATATTTTTCCTAGTAAATTTTACTTATCGGAGGTATTAAAACTAATCCAGGGTGCTTGTGGATGTTGTTGGGCTGTTCCATTTTACATAACTATAACTTGATCTATAAAATTGTATCTTGTAAAAGATTTTTTTAATTTTTCGTGTGAAAAGCAAAAACATTTTAGTTTAGTTTAGGTTGAAACAACAGCCTGTTCAACTCAATTATCAACTTTAAGCAATACAAGGACAGCAATGTTTCTAATGATTTTTAAGAATAACAGGTTTATTTGTAACAATTTAAAATATACTCGTAATCAGTAAAGTCCAATAGATCTGTATAAAGGTAGCTATTTGAACATTATAATTATATAATTAGGAGCAGTAATCAAACATCTTTAAAATATATTAAAAGGCGCCCATGCTTAATGAAGCCATTAAAATAGTAACAAGTAAAGGATAAAAAGCTACTACTATCTACTATCTATGTTTGTATTTGTAAATTGGCTGCTGCCGTTGGAAAATAAATAAATAAATAAAAAGCAATGCATTATAAATACAAAAAGTTAGAGCCAGTATAAGAGATTATACTTCCATTTTGGAAAAATAATAAATCCAAAATCTTATAATTTTGCTATAAAAGTGATAAATAAAGAAATTTTATAAAAGTTTTGGGATCAGGAAACAAACATACCTTTGGCTAAACTAAACTCTAAAAAGTCGCCATATATTAAACCGGCAAGTTGTGCTGCTTCTCCTAAATCTTTATAAAAATCAACCATAACAGGTGAGGCTAATGGGTTTCAAACTGACATTTATTAGTAAATCACTTATAGGTTGAAGAGGAATAAAAGTTTTTGGTAAAAACAGTATATC
This sequence comes from Homalodisca vitripennis, assembly GCF_021130785.1. Classification (NCBI taxonomy): domain Eukaryota; kingdom Metazoa; phylum Arthropoda; class Insecta; order Hemiptera; family Cicadellidae; genus Homalodisca; species Homalodisca vitripennis. The sequence continues at coordinate 158,850,679 of NC_060211.1, forward strand.
AATAGACTCTACATCTCATCAGCACTGCCTACCACTGCCGGCTTTTGTCTGGTAGATATACAAATTCAAAACAATGCGTAACACAGAGTTAAAATTCCTATTATTGATGTCTTTATGTGTAGATTTTGTCTTAGGGCATTCAAAGAAAATTTGGCTGTTGACTTATTGCTGTAAAATCAAGGCGTGTTCAAAAAGAGATTCAATATTTATAAAAAATATTTTAAAAGTCTACTAAAAGATCGTATCTTCAAATCAAGCTCCTCGTCTTGGAGATCCAATCTACTAATTATGAAAGGGGAAACAAAGAAGAAGCGGATATGAATATATTACTCTCGGACAAGCAATTGATTCACGCAGCTCGATGCTTATCCGCGGCCTAGGGTTAAGGATGTTGTTAACAAGGTTCCTAAGTAAAACATGTTTAGTACCATAGATGGAAGTGGGTACCATCAATACCTATTGCAAAGGAAAAGCGTAGTTAATCTGTTTTGAAGCTTGTGCGCGCCTTTATTAATTTTTCTAAATACCTCATTAATGTGTTATTTTAAAGAACTTCTCAGACACGAATATGGCCTCATTTATCCTCCAAATGTTTTCCAATATTTTACGAAGCAATCAACACATTTCATCTGTTGAAAAGCGATATAATTCGTGTTAATAAAACCTGCATTTTAAGCACTGGGAAACTGTTCTTTCTGAAGCGCTTCACTCATTCAGATCCTTGTCATGCCCTTCAACTGATTCAAGACCACATGAACTTATGTTTAAACATACGTACATTATGAATATGCCAATACAAGATGGCTACCCCAAACTGGACCTGTGTTTTTACGCAAACAGAACAAGTCAATGAAATACGAGTCCTCGTGGAAGACGTTCAGTTAATACAGGCAAATCCTGGTTATACTCATTTCTGTCGAGAAGAGGATTAAGTGGTCGAAGAGAAGAAAGAAGAGGAGAAGGCAAGAGGCCTGGCAAATAAGTCACATACTTGTGTCAGGGGTGGAGGTGGGAATGAAGGGCTTCGCCCCCAGCACGTCCCAGATGGATGGAAGAAAACCCTGTCTATAAAGAATATTACCCAGCATCTGAAGCAAATATAACCACGAAACAATACCAACCTGAATTTGAAGATCAGGTACTAGATGTTGGAGAAACTAGTTCTTCACATAAAACCAACAAGTCTTACTTAAACTATGAAGTCACTCGGGTGAACGACTTAAATATCAGAAGAAGATCCTGGTCCAGAAAATAAATCACAATAATGCAATAATCATGTGTTAATTAAAATAATAGAGTAAATAATTATCATAATTTGCTCTGGAAATATTTATCGGAAATTTATCTGACCTTAAAAAGCTTATTTTAGGTAATTTACCCAACAGTTTTATTTTATTACTTGTTTTCTAAAATATAAGTTGACACGAATAATATATTAAATATATGCAACCAATAGGAAATGTGATAATCGTTTAACCATCCATCCATGTATATTAGGGATCCGTTGGGTCATATAAAAAAATGTACTTGCCCGAAAATAATGTTAAAACACGATCTAGAAATAAACCAGTAGACTGGGTTTGTAATTTTTGAAGGGGTGACAAAATTACTTTCTGTTTACAAAATACACAACATATTGCTTTAAGCTGCAGTAGTTTTCATTACACGGATTGTAAGCAGAGATGTCATCCGTTCAGCTTCCGGCATAACACAAAATTAAATTCTGGTATCACATGAATATATGTTTTCTTAAAGTGTTCTAGTTACACATAATGTACATAACACCCACCATAATCTACTGGAAAACTTTTTCTTTCATTAGTAAGTATTTTCACTATTAAGAAAATAAAACTAAATTTTGGAATAAAAACATTAATTTCATTAAAACATTTCAATATTAACATTTTATTGCATTGTTTTAATTTTCTGGTCTCATGTCCAACCGTTACTAACAGGAAAACTTGATATGTGTTTATACTGACAACTATTTTTGGCACTCTTAATAAAGAATAAAGATCCTATAAAGATAAATAATAGAATTTAGCATATGCATTGAGAAAAACCCTTCAACTGCATACTATATATATACTAACTACATAGGTAATATTTGCATGTTCAAACAACACTGACGCTGCTCCTAATCCTGTCTTAACTGTACAACAGGCATCCACATATTGTTCATTATTCATTTATATTTTCATGCCACAATATTCGTCAGAGGTTTTATTAGTCCACATAACATTTCTTTTGTTGCTAAAAAAATTATTTACGATATGCTATCAAACGATAAAAGAGTTTAAATTTAAACATAATAAAATAAGAGAAATAAAAAGATTTTTATTCTAACATGTCATAATTACTTCTAAAATCTTAGTATTCCCAAAAAGGTAGGTCGTTACGTTTCTTTCCAAGTACAACACACGAAATCTCCTCCTGTAATTACTTAATACACATTTATAAAATGTACTGTTTTAATCGAATTTATTTCGGACTATGTGTCTTTTAGTGTTTACCATAACATGAAAAATACGACTTTTAAAGCTTTATATAACACAGAGTTACACTATTTAAATAGTTACATTTAATTAAGTGGCACAACAAATCTTAGCTTGGTTAAATATGTCTTGGGTTCAAATCCATAGTCTTTTAATCTAAGTTCCCTAGACATGAAACAATCATAAACAATATTTTTATCACTTCTAGAGAAATTCTAGGGTTTTAAAAACGCATTTAGCATTAAAATATTCAATGTTATTAACGTAATTGTAGCAGTGGCGCAATAGGAGAGTTCTCCCGGCCAGTTTACTGACTTTTCAGTTGCTATTTAATAGTCTATGTATCCTACTATATATTCTATACAATTTTTTTTCAAAACGAAATTCAATAGTTTATTGTAATCAGTAATATGTAGGTCCTGTACTTAAAACTCATACGGTACAATCATATTGATTTTTGCATGCAATACATATATGTAAGTAGTAATTTACTATTATACCTCCATCAAAAATAATACATAATATAATAATAATTATAATGTCTGTATTGCATTTAAACAATTTCTGACATTGTGTTTCAATCATCAACTGTAAAAAATTTTGTAAAAAAACCATGTACACGTTTTCAATCAGTCAGACGTAAATTTAAACATTCATACACACACACATTCCGCCATCAGATCCAGCAGTTGAATTTTGATTTTTAAATTTCGACTTTTAAATATCCCAGCGGCTCATCATGAATTCTTCAATAGAGTAAAACGCTTTAGACACAAGAGAGCGCTTGATACAAGTTTTAAATTGATTTGTGTTGTTTGAATTGTTTACACTTTCAGGGATCCTGTTGATTAGTCTGACACCAACTTGTTGCAGGAGGTGTTGAGACAACGTAAGTCTGTGTTGCTTTGTTCTGAAGTTGTCCCTGCCTCTGGTTTCATATTAGTAACTTCTCTGCCACGAACCAAGACACACTTGGAGAAGCAGTAGATTATCACCTCAGAAATATAGAGGCAGGGTAAAGTCAACAATCCCAACTCCCAGAAATATTCCTTGCACGACTCTCTAAAGTTAACTTTCCAGTATTACTCTTACAGCTTTTTTTGGAGTTTAGAATCTCGCTCAATTTTGCTTCTGGAACAACCTCCCCAGAGTCTTATTCCATACGCTAAAAGTGCATGGATAAGGCCATAACAAGCCATCTATAAGACTCTAGGGGAACAGAACATTGCTAGTTTTAGCAAGGCAAATATGCCCGAGGAAGCTTTAGCACATACGTTATATACATGATCGATCAAGGTCAGTCCCCTATTAAGGAGCATTCTCAAAAAGTCATGGAATAGGATTCCTATAAAAGGTCTTCATCCACAATGACAGCAGGCTGCTCTGCATCTGGCTGTCGGAGACAGAAATGAACAACGTTTGATTTCGACTGGTTGGTTTTCAAGTTTATTTCCGAAAAGAACTGTATAACTGAATTTAATTTTGGGAATGATGTGATCTCCAAATCTTTAAGAGATTTATTTTTGAAGCATAGAGTCATGTCGTCGGCATACTGAATCAGTTTCCCATGCTGGATTACTGAATTCAATCTGCTGACGAATATCAGAAATAAAAGGGGCCCGAGTATTGAAACCTGAGGGACACCATGAGCCATTTTGATTTTTCGGAAACAACATTTGAAATTTCTATGCACTGGTTTCGATCCTTGAGGTAAGAAGTGAACCATAATTGCGGGTGGCCCTGGACGCCACATTTATCTAACTGGTACAACAGTGTCTTATGGTATACGCAGTCAAAAGCTTTGGAAAGGTCGAGAAATACGCTAAGCACGTACTCTCGTCTCTCCAAACCACCGATAACATCTTCTACAAGATTATTTACTGCATTATTTGTAGACTTGTTTTTTTCTAAATCCAAATTGTTCAGGGTTCAGAATTTCTTTGTCTTCTAGAAAGCTTACGATACTTTCATAGAAAACCTTTTCAAAGATTTTGCTGAACACCGGAAGGATCGAAAAAGGACGGTACTTGCTTTTTAAGCAGGCGTCGTCTTTTATGAAAATTGGAATGACTTTAGCTGTTTTAAAAAGAGATGGAAAATTTCCAGTGTCAAACGGTTCATTGATCAGTTTTGTTAGTGGTCTCAAAATATGCCTAAATCAGCGTTTGATAAGTCACACCGTTATTCCATTGGCATAACATGATTTCTTTGGGTTTAGCCTCTGCACAACACGCGCCACCTCCTCCACACACACAGGGGTCAAGGCCATGGATGCAACGGGAATTATAAAATTTTCGCAAGATTGTTGTTCTCTGAGCGACAGATAAACCAAACTGACAGAAGAGAAGTATTTATTAAATTCATTGGCAACTTGTGATTTATTTTGAACAATTTGGTCTCCAATTTTTAAAGCAATTAATTTAATATGTTTTTTCAAACTTGTATCTCGAGACGAATCGTTTATAATTTTCCAGGTTGTTTTTGAAAATTTTCACAGGTATGCAGGGCACTATTAACATTATAGGCCTTGGCAGCCTATCTGACATTTGTATATATTTTTATAAATTAGAGAATACTTTTGTGTGTTTGTTTTAGACATATATAATATTAATTATATGTTGTAGTATTAATATAAATTTTAAATTTGTTTGCAATTGTGTCACAGCGTCACCTTTGAATTGTCAGAAACTAGCACAAGATGTATTTTACTTAATTGAGTATCGTCATTTGAATTCTTGAACCGCAAATGAATTGGATAAGTACTGTAAGTAGATTATAATAGTTTTCCCAGAGAGTGGCTATGATTATTTTTATAATATAAACATGAATGATATCTTAAGTGGTTCGGCTTTTATTTATATTACTTGACAATAATTAGAAAACTCTTAAACCATTTGTGAGTCACCCTTTACCTGATAAAGTTACTTATTGTTTACCTTCTCTGGCGGAAAGTGCATTAAGTAGTTAGATGTTGATAGGGACGGAAATCATCATTATTAAGCTTCTTTCTATATTCCTCTTAAGGCACTAACAAATTCAAATTGAACACACGTCATCTTATAGTTTAGAAACTATTAACGGTTATTCGAAGCTTTTTTTATGTCGGCGAAAATACCGGAACTATGGCAAGATATAGTTAACTTAATATAAGCTGTATTTTTACTTGTAGTGGATCTACGCGTACAGATATAGGTACATCCGACCATGTTAAATCACCAAGTTAACAGTCAAACAACGTTTTTCAAGAACGGCTGCAAAAAATCAATTATAGTTTCGTTGTAAAATTATTCCAGTGAAATAAATTAAAACCTTAATCTTTTAATAATAACGCCGACAATATTATTTAAATACGAATATTTACTAAAAAAAATCAAAAAAATATTCAAGGTCATTCAATAAATTTCAGAGCAGAAATCTCCTCCTCCTGTAATACGAGTGGCGAATGAGAAGCCTCTCACTGATCCTAAGTCGGATACTCACCGAACACCCTGTATTATGTGTTTAAAAATGTTCCAGAAATAGAGATCTTTTAGAAATTCTTACTGGATAAGGATCACGTGAAATTCGTAAACTTTAAATAAAGAATTATGTAAAAGAGACTATATTAATTACTAATTAAGGAATACATATACTGGCTCAATTGAAAATATACTGATCCATCAGCTACTGTATAGTAATCATAGTCACGAGACAGACAATTAGTGAGAGATGAGAGAGAATTTCCTATTCATTGCGTAATGACGGAGAAGCCAAACAATGAAACTGGAAACAATAAACTATTGAATGTTATGACCCAGATACTACTCGAGTGTCTTTGTCTAGTTACTTGACTTCATAACTATATAAACCAGTACATTATCAGTGTCGGATAGTAATTTCTGATCATAATCGAATTTAACTTAAGCTAATCAATACAATTATTTCCATTTCCCTATTCACCTTAAAACTCATTAATCTTTCCCAAACTAACTGAATACAGGTGGTAAATGTGAAGTACCTTTCAAAAACAGAGATTTTTAACACTAATAAATTTTGTTATTAATAAATTATTCCTTTTAAGAACATACACGGAGAAATGAAGAAGGATAGGAAAATAACTATTAATATAGACCTCTTTTCTGCACTAACGTCGTTCTTAGCTATTGCAGCTTTGGTTGAAGTATTCTTTTAATTAATGTATTGTTATTCTTAGAACTTTGTAGTGCATTAGCGATTGAAACCATAGATTCGTAACTATTGAGATCAAAATGATCTTATACAATCATAACGGTAATAATGATAATAATTTACTTTTGAGAGAGAGCACATAAGGATTGAACCTCTCCACTTGCGGGCCAAATGTTAATAACATTGTGCTTCCTAAATTTTAAATATAATGCGTTACATTATAGATATATGTCTGATTTACAGACTATAGAATGTCTAAAACTTATAGGACAAATGATTTAGAACTGCTCATGTCGTAGTCTTGCATCGGATATATCTGGTGTCAAGAAAATGGATTTTCATGTCGAAACAGATTTATATTTACAACCAGCAATATCATATACACAAAAATCGACAAAGCCTTATATATATAAATAACTAATATCCTTGGGACTCGCAGAGTTATTGCGTGTGATTTCATTCCATCGTGAGGTAACTCTCAAAAGCAGGAAAGACTATACATACTCGTGTTTTTGAACTATCAGGGAATCATACAAGTAAAGTTGTACTTAGATTCTACCCGAGTTAGAAGTTATCCATCAAACTTTGTTCAGATATAAAAAATCCCTCTGAAATTAAGTAGTATATATTTTCGAATAGAAATAGGGGTGATCCATGACCAATCCTCGTGCCTCATAATCCACTTTTGTCAATAAATATGAAATCTTAGAAAGGGTTTTAGGAAAAGAGCACAGAATAATAGAGCAATAATCATAATAGAAATAAAGAGTGGACAGAGTTGTTGAGAAATGTCAACTTTTTCACAGTCTCCAACCTCTCAATGTGGTAACTCTCAAAAGCAGAAAGAAAGCAAACTGCTGTTCAAGTGTAGCATTTTTGGGTTCAAAAGTGACCAACGTATTTTCAAGGGAAGTGTTTATCTAAAAAAAAGTAAAATATTATTTTTAAGTTAAGCGTAAAGTTCTATTTTTTAACCATATTTATGTTATATTCCAGTAGTGTACTATCACTTTACAAAGAAACGTTCTCAATGATAAAGACATGTGTATGTACTATAACTTTACTATAGTTGTTGCCAGAAAATTAATTATCGTAGGCATATATATATATATATACGTAATTGTCATAGAATATTTTACATGACTTGCAACAACTAATATTACATTATGACTTTAAAAGTTATTGTAATAATATATATTGTAAAGTATTTTTACATCACTATGTCATTTTTCTAATTACGCTCAAGTAGTTCTAAACTCATTTATAATTTTAAATTCTAAAGTTCTTAGTAAATATTTATTTACAATTAGGCAAATTTATCCAAAGAAATAATATGTTTTACGAGGTGAGGCTACAAGATTCTTAACGCATACATTCAACGGATAAGAAGATTCAATGAACCCATGATTCACCGGTCCCAGGTCAAAGGTTGCCCACCCCTCCCCTTCCTTCCTTATTTACACTGGCCAGCTAGGAAGGCTATTGTGCTCTTTTGTCCATTATTGTAGCGTCAGACCCTTATCAGCAAACCCCAGATACCTCAACGTTACTAGTTTTTTTATAATTTGCAGTACGGTGTTTTTCGACAGCATTTTCTCAGTCGTGTTTATTTAATGTATACATAACTGAAAACTGCATTTTAGAATAGTAGGATTATTAGCTGAGCTTTGGCGAAGGCATCTCTGGGGAAAATGGAAAAAATATATTTCTCTATATCCTGCTGTCTGTCTATTCCCACGATATCTTGAAGATGAACTAACCTATAAACGTGAAAGTTTCCATGAAGCTTCGTATTTACATGAGAAATACCTAGTCAGATAGTAATGTAAGTTACTATGTGGAGTTTGTCTGAACATCAACAAATATCGGTATGTTTGTTTTATAGGTAGCCCATGTTGGCAATATAAAATACCAAAATAAATAAATTAGTGAAAAAATAATACTATTATATGATAATTCAACATGTGAAATTGGTATTAATAGAATTACAAGAAAGATGTATAGTGTCGAAAATCAATGAAAAAATGTATAACAAGATTTTATTTTAGCGCACTCTTATATTTTAGTCACCTGTCTAGCTCCCTAAAACTTCAATAAAAAAATGATGTGGAACTTGACTTAATAAATAAAAAGATGAATGTATCATGTGGTATGATTTCTCGAGAAAAATTTCACCTTGAATCTAATTTAAAACATTTTAATAAACATGAACAAATTATTGTAAAGAGTTATAAAAGGGGTTAAAACGTACCATAACAACATTTTAATACCGAAACCATTATAATCAAGGAGAATAGTAAAAGTAGTGGGGCAAGAGCAAGGTATATTTCATTGTTCCATGTATCCTCTTACTAAATTAATTGAGACAAAGCTGTAAAATTCAACTTTAAAAGAGACATTTACCTTTAGGAGTGAAACTTGTCCCATTTGTTTAGAACTCGTCCACTTTTTTACTGCTCCAGTAATTATTCAACTTTGACAGTGTACAGTTACAAACTGACTCCCATTTTGAATTAAGAGTCGATTAAAGGGAGTTGCATTTTGTTTACTGGACGAAACCAATTCTCAACAGCTGTAAGTACTAGAAAAAGTTTATTATTTAAGTATGAATGGTTGTTGGTTCTAAAGCTCAAGCAATTTGTTTCCTTGTTGTAGTTTAATCTTGGATTTAAATTTTACGAACCTTCCATTCTCCTTGTTTTATTTTGTAGGATAAGTAATATTAACTGTCCTAAATATTCAACTAGAAACATCCATTAAGGTTATTCTCCTTTGTAACATTGTACCGAATGACGAAAACACATGGGGGTGGTGACTTCTGAGGTCGTAGTAATAAATACTCGAATTGCAAAGTTTACTTATAAGTTCAATTTAATCAGCGAACTTACAAGAACCACTTTTAGTTGGTAAATTAAATGTATACCTTGCTACGTTGCTGCCAATTAGAGTACAAGAACTAAAAATGTATATCTGATATGTGGGCCTAAAATATCTAATGTTCTATGGAATTATGCCTACGATGTTTTATTTTATAAAACATTAAGATTTTACTTCTCTTCGCAAAATGGAGACTCACAACCCGGGCGTCGGCGTCTTGGCACGAGACATTGAAGCTGTAGTCTAAGAAGGGTTATTTCTAGTCGGTGATTACTAGAAGAGGAGTAGAAGTTATGAACGTGGTAGCCATCTACTCAAATAATACGTGAGCTCGCCTAAAACAAATTCGCGACGTTATTAGCCATTTAATGAAACAAAAACTTGTGACGACCATGTGCTCGTCAGAAGGACGACGCCAAAACTTGTATCTATTTCAATCAAGCAAATAAAAGATCTTCAAGGGTAAGTTACTTTACTATTTACAACTTTACTTTACGTTACATTCATGTTTATATGTTTCGCATCAAAGGGCTAATTTAATAATACGGAAATATAAATTTTACTTACGGACAAGGCGCGCGAGGTCAGATCGGTCACGTAGTTGGGCTGGTACAAAGGGTTAGAATAAAATATTCATACGCGTGCCAATTAGGTACTTACTCCGCCGATAATTTAGTTCCGGAACATTGGATAAAAATAATAATATTAAATTATAATGGCTGACTTGGTTGTGAAATGTTACATTATATAAAATCTAACTAACTAACGGTACAACATTACTCTATATTTTAAATAACTTTCACTTTCATGAATGGAACAAAAACATTAACTGAGTCTTTTATGTGTAAAATGACAATATATTGATTTTAGCAAAATGGTCTATATGTTGTGTTATAAAAAGTAGTATGAAAAAAGTAATAAATATAAAGTTAGATGACAAGCCCGATTTTTAATTATAAGAAACTAAAAATGTAATTAATTGTTCTTGCTTTTCTCTTATATCGCCAATAAGATATAAACCCTAGTAAGTTTATGTGCCAACTGTTTTATTAAAAAATAAAATCCCTTCCAATAGTAAATTCTGGCGACCCTTGAGGTGAAAGTAAAAACTTTTCACAGAAATCTTTTTCTTCATAGGACTTCAACTTCAAAGTAACTGACAACTATTGAGAAGTTTACAGATAGAATCTTTATTTTTAATCACAAGTGTTTTATTGATTTCTTATTCGAAGAAAAAATTATATCTGGAACATTCTGTCCTGAAATCAAAATTATAGTTTACTATTTTATATCAGTTACCATTCATACTTATCACTAAAATTATGCTCCAATCATAAGGAAGCAAATGTTAAATGCTTCGATTACATTTTAACAATATTTTAGCACATATTGTTTTTATTTTACTAAACCAAAACATCGTTTAAAGGAGGAAGGATAAACTTACGTGATACTTAAATCAAATGTTTTTAAATTCGCAAATCAAAACTGGCACATCTTCGGAAATACATCAAAGCAATAACTAAGATATTCCTCCATTTACGCTTTGTACCGAGTGTACTTTTTGGAAATTTATGAACAGGCTGTATTTAAACTAAATTCAATAAGTTTACAAACAAAAGTTCAATAAAGCACATGATCAACGTCTACCAAACCATTGTATAAACTGATTACCGTGTAGTTTCTTAAAAGTGAGAAGGTTTTTGTTAGAATTGTTATGGGAGAACATAATAAGATACGTCTCTGAGTTTGAGTTTTGTCACTGGTTGCCTGAAACATTAGGGGTAGTTTAATCAGTTTATGTTTTTCTAATTTGTCAAACAATCAAGGTTTGCATACAACACTGTTACTTGTATAATGATAAAACATTATTTTATGGGTCTTATATAAGTTCTCTCGAATTTGTAGGTTTTACATTAACTATGACATATGATCTTGATTCATATTTTGTTCAATATTAAATGCTTATCGACTTTTATCGAGTTACAGATACAGTTATATTCTTAATCAGTTGGCAAAGCAAAAGTCCCTTCACCATTCTTTTCGATTCAAAAATATACATTCCTTATAGAGGAGTTTAAAACTGAACAAAATGGAAAAATTTAATTGTGTGTAATTTTTAAGTTAAAAGAATACATATATACTGGTTTAATGTGAGGCCAAAATGTCTCTTCATCGCCCATTCCATAATCTACGTAGAGATCTCACAATTTCTGACTTCTTTTAGTGTAATTTTTGTAAACGTAGTTTTAAAATTAAACAATAATTAATATTTTATGAACGTAAACCTTCTTGTTATACAACCTTCAGTACATTCTGACGTTTGTGCGTGCGTGTGTGGATGGGTGTTTTTTAATCTAATAAAATCTAAGTCAAACTAATCTTGTTTCAAATTACAATTATTTCTATTGTTTCCAAATTCTTTCCATGAAATATTCTCCGATTACACCCTCAATAGAAGATTTAAACATTTTACGCTGAAAGTAAGATCCATAGTCTATCTCTCAATGTACATATTTTAGATACAAGAATGCTTGTGTCATCTAGCTGTTTCTTTATAAGCGGGTAGTAATAACATTCCTAGTGGAAATTTATAGATTTATTTCCTAGTAAACGGACATCATGGAGTGAAGGAACGGGAATTACCTCAGATAGTGCCATGCTTACACTGTAACCACTCGTATAATACAAAGTAATTATTTCTGTATGCTCATTTATTTCGGGTTCTCTTTAAAATACGTGATTATTCTTAAATGTTAATTTCAAACCACTCCTATTACTGTGGTTCACTTTTTTATAATAATCTCAATTAGGAATTCCTAATGTGTTCATAATCTGGTAATAAAATTATGAATGATCTGACGTATTAGGAATTTTAAAATATGAAATTTTTAGAGATTTAGCCTCAAAAAGTGTTTGATATATATTTTTTTTGTTTTCGTACGATGTACATTTCAAATTTTATGAACTCATCTTCAGTTACATGTTTAGGTTGAAGTATTACTTTATACTACATAATATATCAAAAGTGTTCAAAGGTTTATTGTTGTTTATAATAACATGTTTACCTATTTAATGCTACAATAGAACAAACAATAGTTTCTCTTAAGTTAATATATATTTATTAACCAGATAAGAAAACGTGAAATCCAAACATTATCCATCTGAAATGTTCTGGATTTCAAATACATCGTTTAATGTTAATCGACGTATCTATGAAGGTAAATAGAACGCAAAAAAGACATTACATGACAATCTTTATATTATAATAAAGGCATATTAAGCTTTGAAAAACAAATTATTAACAGTTAGATGTCAGAATGTACAGCAATCAGATCCGTATCGAAATGAAGAACATCTACATCTGTCCAACTTACCTTAAGTCTAAGGAGACTAATAACATAGTAAAGCCGTACGAAGCCCGATAGAATTGTTTTAGAACAGTTCAGAACAGGATTCTAATTCATGCGTCTAAATTTAAAGATTAAAGTTTCTTTTTATTATTTTATTTTAATAGAGGCTGACTATTTTAGCCTTACTCTGGCCGATCCCGTGATCGCCTCGCTTTCGCAAGAATCTTATAAAACCGAATACGGAGGAGACTCGTAAGTAAAAGTTTAACAGCACTTATAAGGTTTAAAGTACGACGATCAAGGAGAGCATTCGATCAATGCGCTATTTCTAGATCAAACCCAAAGTTCGATACCCCAGACCATACGAACATCTGCAAGAAAGTCGTGTCCATGTGGAGAGAATATTTTCTGTTATTCAATCTTTTTTTAATTCAAGTTAGGATATTGCTATCTTGTATTTTGTATTCTAATTATATATAATTTTATTCCATATTGGTTTTGTTTTTTTAACACGTATATGACAGAAACGGTAAAACACTAAATAATTGATTAATAAAAGGGATTGGACCTGTGGTTTAGTGGTAGCGTACTCACCTGGAAAGTGAGAGTTCCTAAACCAAGTCCCAGCGGAGTAAGTAATTTTTTAAATTCAATCTTTATTGAAATTTAACTAAGCTATTTTTCGTTTTAAAAGTGTTTTGTCTTCTAATAAAATGTTATTTCAATTTTGTAGTATGTATGTGACAGAAATGTTTAAATAAAAAATGATTGTGCGTATGGTATAAAGACGAGAGGCTCTGTGTATTGAAGAAGGAGGGCTGTGGAATTTGGAGCTCGTAAAATTGATGCTCCGGCCCACAGGCATGTTTGCGGACATTCCAGTATCCAGCCTGAGGTATTCGATAACGTCGATGATGTGGCTAACGAGCATTTCGGACCTCATGTATTGGAATAGGTTGCATGTCATATCGTAGTCCTCAAAATCCCATTAGTTTAACATTTGTAACAGATTCACATCAAAGGATAACACAAGAGCTAAAAGAAAACTTGTCTTTCATATTCTCGAGTGGGTGCAGGCCTATTGTTCAGTGTGCTTGTTCTATGCCGGGTCATGGTAGTTTATGCAATAATCATCTTGGACACTAAGGTCTATCTATGGATTTTTTAAGTCTAACTTAATATATTGTTACGTATAATTTTGGTAAGTTCATCGTCACGTATTAGGTAATGTTTTAAAAATTGTTTTTATAAATAATCTCATCCCTTAATGTTTCTGAAAAAGAGGATGGATTCTAATCCCTGTAACGTATGTAGTTTTTCAATTTTGTACCACGAGTGATTATGATCATTTGTTGTAATTCTCTTCAAAATGATCCCTTAGTGAAGGCTTTTTACACTACAACATACATAATAATAATAATAATAATACTCTTTATTGCATTAAAAATAGTTACAATTGCATTGCTTGAGTCATAAAATGGAATTTAAATTGAAACTTAAATTGAAACTTTAAAACGAAACCATCATAAACAAACTATTAGGCCTATTTTTCATAAACACAGCATGTCATAAAGATGTCACTCAGTCTTTATTCATCTATATCAGAATCGGGTTTTATGTTAGTACTCTTGAATAACTTCAATAATTTCTAATGTTTACTAATGTCTAATGTTGATCCCAGCGGCCCATTATGAACTCTTCAACAGAGTAATATGCCTTTGACACCAGGAAGTGTTTTAGTAGAGATTTAAATTGATTAGGATCGTTTAAATTTAGAATACCCTCAGGGAGCCTGTTGGTTAGCCTGACACCAACTTGAGACGGTAAGCGTCCATAAGCCGTCGTTCTGTGCTGATCGAGTCGGAAGTTGTCCCTGCCTTTAGTTCCGTACTGGTGGAAATCCCTGCCCCGTTCCAACTTACATTTGAGACAGTACAGGATAACCTCTAAAATAAAGAGACAGGGTAAAGTCAGAAATCCAAGACTCCTGAAGGTGTCTTTGCGCGACTCTCTGGGGTTTAACTTTAACAAAATTCTAACGGCTTTCTTTTGAGATCTAAAAACTCTTTGAAACATGTTTTTGGAACAACTGCCCCACAATCTCAAGCCGTAAGACATATGGATGTATGAGGCGTAAGACCAAAGTAGGCGAGTTTTAAAACATCCAAACAACAACAATTTGGAAGGTAGCGCAGGACATAAATGCCCGAGGCAATCTTAGAGTAAAGGCTCTCAACGTGGGTGTTCCATGTCAGCCCTCGTTCAAGATACATTCCAAGGAACTTGGTGGATTCAGCTTCATCCAGAAGAACGTCGTCCACCATCACCACGGGCCGGAGCTCTTGGTCATCATGCTGCCGTAGAAAAAAGTTCATGGCGTTAGATTTTAAACTGTTTGTTTTCAAAATGATTCTGGAAAAATACTCGATACATGAATTAAGTTCGATGAAAGACTTTATTTTAAGATCGTGTTTTGATTTTCATCTGATGCAGAGAGTCGTGTCGTCAGCATATTGAATCACCTTTCCATATTGGATTGATGAGTTCAACCTGTTGACGTGATAATGTGTACTTCATAACACGCATGCAATAACCGAAGCCATTCTTGGCCATCAATAAATTTTTAATGGTATTCTTGAGCACGTGATACTACCTGTGAAAGCTTTCTGATAGACAACAAACTGATATTTCCCCGCGTAGTCTTGTTTGTAACATCCATTCATCCTGACTGAACGCTGGAAGTGTTATAAATACCATGTTTTATGCTCCATATAATAATACTTAACAGTGCTTGCAAAATATTTCATCTGATACGGGTCATACGAGTATTTTCTCTATTTGACACAATGGAAACACAGTGTATCGATTATAACACGAATCTAGCACTAAATTACAGATTCTTCATTGGTTCAATGATTACGGGTTTTAAGGTAAAACACATACTCAAATGGTTAAAAACACTGTTAAGTAATGGCTTTATAAGAATCAAAGTGAAATTAACAGAGAAACACATTAGGATTATTATTTTTTTGCCATTTTAATGGTTATATATAATATTGTTTTCCAAAAATAACTAATAAAATTCAACTAATGCAATGTTCGTTATTTAAAAATGGTATGTTCTGTATATATATACAGTGGAATTTGGATATATATATATATATATATATATATATATATATATATATATTGAATTGAATTGAATTGCGTTTATTCAAGAAATTATACATTTCTGAGGCCCCGCTAAGTACAATACTTGTCAGCGGGAACCTATATAACTATATTTAACTACAGTTGAGATACATAATTACATTTCATTATCTTTCAGGTCCTTAACGTAGTATTTTTAATTTAATTGTGGTGAACATTGGTATATAATATACATACAACAGTGAAATTATTAATTTGGAGTGATTAAGAAATATTGTCTGATTATTACTATAAGTTAATACAATACATCATTCCCATAACACTATTAAATATTTAGAACATTCTGTTGATTAAGCTTTTAGATAAACTGAAAAGTTGAAGAAAAGTAAATAAATTGGGTGAATAGGTCGATGGTATTGACCGTGGCGAATAGTCAAAAGACTCGGTCAACTAAGTAACTCATTAGTCTTATCAGTTATTACCCATTCCTATCCATTTGTGTAATAACCATTAAAGATATTGGGTTATCGGAAGAGGTAGACAAATATTACGTACAATTCAAACATGTTTTCAAAAACGATTAATTTCCGTGCATTGGGCAAGAACCAACAGTCATGTCGTGTAGCCTACATACAGACGGATCGAGGTGAATTAATATGATATAAATGTGGTTCTTACAACTGTTACAGCTATTCTAATTTATTTATTTTATAGAAATTATGTATATTAAATTTATTTATTCTTACTTAATAACTTTTCTTCGCATACAAGTATTTGAACATATGCTGGCGTACTGTGTGTCGGTTATGTCTTTGTTAAATGTTGTGTAAAGTGCGATTGAAATTATTCAACTAGGTAAGTGGAAATTTGGATATTCAATTTTCCAGGTAAATAACATTATCTTGATAACTATGATATTGCCCCTAATAACTTACATTTCATACTAGATATAATATAAATTATTTTGTTATATATTAAAGCTACACTCTTAGTTATATTTACATTCAGTGCATAGAATAAATAAAAATTCAAGCAACTCTCAATCTGGCAGGTCTTAGCAAACTTTCTATATTAGTCGTTTATAAAAACAGATAGTAACCGAGTACATAAATTCATTTCTAATATAAGCTCAAATAATTAAACACAACTAGTAATTGTTATATCCTTTAGTAGACATAGTGTACCAGAAACACTACATACAGAACAATGGAGATTACCTCTAGAACCATTAAAATATGCATTCCTTATTAAATTGGTAAGCACCGGTTGAGTACTTTACCGGTTGATTTACTTGATGTATTATCAAAGTGCTATACTGTGCAGTATTAATGGAACACCAGTAGCAAATTGCAAACATCAGTTTTACGTAAATTTCAGATTACCTTATACCTAGTCGATTATTCAATATGTTCATTAAAGTGTGAAATAAGCAAAAATATATTATTTGTTTTAAACAGAAAAAAAAACAATAATAAAAATCCATCCCTGAGGATAACAGAAGTCTAGAGAGATATACTTGAATTAATTAGTAAACAAATAAAGATATCTTATTAAACTGTACACATAACAATAAAAGAAAGCAAAAAATTTCTCTGACAGATATATAATCAAACACTTGTAGATAGGTCTTGTCTTTTATAGATATTATTTGTAATGAGTAAAATTATATATAAATAATACTTAGTAAATATGACAATAATAAATAACAACAGTGATCTAAACTAATGAACATAGAAAAACATCAATACAACTACAGGAGTACATCTTTGGCATTAACAGTTCTTAAAAATATGAAATAAAACAATATTATAGTGAAACAAAACAACAACAAGGTCCATAAAGTATCAGGAAATGTTCAGCCTTACCATTAATATGTGTGAACTAACCAATTATATACAGATTTTTTAAATTTTGTAAAATTATTTTCATTGTAAATGTGGTTAGGCAAGTTATTGTAAAGAGTAGGCACAATAAATTTCACCAGTCTCTTCCCAAAATCCGTTTGCAGATGTAGTATTAGAGTTTACCATCATGTATTCGTCATTACCAAAGTATCTCACGTATATCGTATATTTATAAAAATCTTGAGGGGTTAATGTATTCGCCCTACGTAGATTGCTAATATTTATATCATCTGGGCTGCGTGTAAACATCAGCTGTAGACTCCTGTTTTGTAGTTGGCAAATCTTATTCAAATGGCAATTCGCTGCTGACCCATACAGTTTTATTCCATATCTAATAATAGACTCAATTAATGCTTTATATATGAATATTTTACATTCTAAATTAATGGTGTTTTTCAATCTATAAAACGCAGTCATACATGACAACATTTTCTTTTGAATTTTTTCAGTATGTTTTTTCCAAGTAAGACCACTGTCAATTATTATTCCTAAATAACTGCAATCTTCTACCAGTTCTATTTCTTTGCAACTGCATACTGTTACTATTCCATTTGTTGAATTTCTAAAATTTGGACAGGAACACTTGTGATATTTTATTACTGGATTTATTGCTACATTTTTATTTCTCAAGTGAATGTGCATCATAACCGTCTTCTCCGAGTTCACGATCAGTTCCATGTCATGAAACCATTCACAAACCCGGCCAAAGTCGGCCTGCAACATGGATTGAGCTGTCGGCAAGCAATGATGACTTGCTACTAGTAGCAAATCATCAGCATAGGCCCATAATTTTACATGTTTTACAGTTTCAAACACTTTATTAAGGTAAATATTAAAAAGTACTGGCCCAAGATTGCTACCTTGGGGCACCCCACAAGTATTTGTTTTGTAAGTGCTAAATATGTTGGAAATTTTATCTGTAAACATCCGATTTTTCAAATAGGACTGGAACCATTGCAGCTGCAAACCAACCACCCCAATGCTTTTCAGTGTCTCAGCCATTTTGCAATAATCAATTGTGTCAAATGCCTTTGACAAGTCAATAAATAGGCACAGTACGTGACATCCTTTATATAATTGTTTATTAATATATGTAACAAATACATGTAAGAGATCTTCCGCTCCTTTGCCTTTTTGAAATGCAAATTGGTTTTTATTAATTAAACTACATTCATTAAGATATTTATTTAATTTTCCGATAATGAACATCTCAGTTATTTTTTCTATACTTGAAAGCAAGGCAATCGGACGGTAATTAATATAGGCCTCTCTGGGCCCCTTTTTGTATATTGGTCTAACTATGGAAGTTTTTAAATTTTCTGGAAAATACCCCCGTCGAAATCGATATATTTATAGCTTTGGCCAGAACAGGAGCCAAGGATGCAGATATACTTTTCAGATCCTTATACCTAATCCCGTCTATTCCTGGAGCTTTGTGCTCATTACAGTTATCAATAATACGTTTAATCTCTGTTGCAGTTATCTTAGGTATATAGAAACTATGTTTTGCATTGTTACACGTACCAGTAAATTCTTTATTAGCACAGTGATGTTTAATTTTCATCACCCCTGTATCAAACTGGTTGGCAAATCCATTAGTTATATTTTGTACAGAGTCTGATATGGAACCCATTATTTGGTTATCGGAATTTTTATCTTTCAATCTGCCCAATAGTTTATTTAATCTATTCCATAGTTTCCTAGGGTCACTTTTAGTGTTCTGAAAATAATGTTTATAGTACTCATTTTTTCTTTTTGAAATTTCACTATTTTACTCTATTTCGAAAGCAATTGTAGTTCTTCCTATAAACTAGATTTGTAGGATTCGCCTTCGATTTTCTAAATAGCCTATCTCTGTCAGGTCTCTCAGGTCATTATTCATCCACTCTTTACTTTTTCTTGTCCTATTTTTAATTTTTTTATTGTTTTGGGGTTTATTTATAACCTTACATTTATCGTATAATGCTTTCAGATTGTTGATTATATAGTTATAGGCCATATCTGAGTTCTCTATAGGCATATTTAATAAATCAATGTTACTTAATTCTAATTTCAACCTAGTTTCATTTATATTATCTATTTTGGGCAAAGATGCACTAGAGTTTGTGATGGATTGCACAAATTTGAGTTTTACACCAACAGGATAGTGATCCGAAATTTTAGACCTAATAACGCTTCCAACAATTTTCTCGAAAGTAGAAACTTCTCTAATAAATATATGGTCAATGCAAGATGAACATAATATTTCACCTCTAAATTCTTCCCTAGTATTGTCGTAAATTACTCTATCCAGTCCCTTCGACAATAACATCGTTAAATAATCTAAAGCAGAATTCTCCAGGTCACCATTAATACTAATGTTTGTGTCCCCAATCATAATTATATTCCCATTATTATAAATTTTATCCAACTTAATTGATAATTCGTTCACAAAATAACCTACGCTAAAACCTGTGCTCTGAGTTGGAGGCCTATAAAGAGCTAGAATCTGCAAATTGCAACTAAAATTATTTCCGTAAGTATGTAATGACCCAGCAATGTTTTTAAATGATTCTGTATGAATGTTAAATTCGGTAAATTTAAGTTTTAAGGTATTATAAAATAAGGCTAAACCTCCTCCTCTTTTACCCACCCTACATGCACTAATTCTGCAGAAGTTATCAATGTTAAATTTGTCTATCTCAATTTCGTCACAAAATATCTCTGATAGAATCAGCACATCGAATGTATCAGAAAAGAAGTTTAATTCTAACATGAGTAAATCCCAGTTTTTCTTTATGGACCTTATGTTAATGTGTACAATGGAAATACACGTAAAATCACTATTGCTACTATTGCAACCAGAAAACCACTCACCAAAACTATTATAGTTTGCAAAGCTTATATTACTATCTAAATCTATTTCTAAACATTGTGCAACTTGTACAAGATAGGCTAAACATATTTATTGGAGAATTTATTCGTACCTTTTTACACTCCTATCTTATTAAGATCATCTAGGCTTTTAATAACCACTATGTTTTTGTCGTTTTCATGTCTTTTAACTAGGATTTTTCCGTTCTGAAACCACACGAATTTAAAGTTGTGAACTTTAGCTCGAGCTTTAGTCTCTCTCAACAGGCACTTGTAGAAATAACTCAAATTCTCGTTAAAGAAGATCTTATTGCCGGTATTAATTTCCGAAAGACGAGCCCTTTTCCCCTTTCTTCAGCCATATGTCGCGATCAACATTTGACACAAATTGCACAATGATAGTGGGTGGTTTACCATCTAACCTTTTCTGAAGTCTATGTAGCTTATGTATTTGTTGTGAAACAAAAGGGACACCAATTTCACTCGCCAAGTCTTTTACCACTTGAGTAGTATCTTCTTTTTCTAATACTCCCCCTCTTACGGGCACTCCCTGTATTTCGAGGTTAACACGGCGACCGTATTGTTCGAGATCCTTAACCCTATCAATAGAGCCTTCATTTATATTTAGCCTTTTCTTAACCTCAACTACTTCATCCCTTAGTTCCTTATTTTCTTTTCTTAACTGCCTGATTTCTTCCAGCAAGGTATCGTACTTACTTGACATAAACTCCAAGGAGTTCTTGATCTGCTCAACGGATGGAATGATGTCCATAAGACTATCAAGTTTACTAGCAATATCTTGTGTCACTAACTCATCTTCCTGAGATTGGCTAGTCTTCTCCTTCCTTCTGCAAGAAGAGCATGCCCATTTTCCTTGACCGACCTTACCCAAACGCTTCCAAGACTGAGATTTCATGCTACACTCTTCAAAATGATAACCTAGGTGACATAACCTACAAATGGCATAGTCACCATCATTTGGAAGGCTATTTTTGCATTTACCGCAATTTGGGTTAGCCGCATCGTTAGGCATTGTAGAATATGTTAATTATGAACGAAACAAGTAATTAAAAACTATATATCGCACAAAAAACTCATTAAGTTTACACAAAATGCGGGAGCACAGATCCAGACAATCACCAGACAACCAATGCCACCTGTATATATATCATATATATATATATATATATATATATATATATATATATATATATATATATATATATATATATATATATATATAGTAAAGTATAGTAAAGTAGAGGTATCGGAGTTCAAGTTGCAGTCACAGACCAGTTATAGTGATTAAACTAGGTTTTATGGTAAACCAAACACTTGCGGTAATATTCTGGAGGATGTAATAAAATTTTCAGTTTTCCAAATCGTTATATGTTTAAGAGTCATGATTAAGTGATTAAAATCGTTATACATATTTTAGGAAGTCATAAATTTAAATTTAAATATGCACTTCTTTATTAAAAAAAAAAAACAAAAACACTTCAATGAAATAGCAAAATAGTTGGAAGGTGCATAAAGAATTTTCCAAATGCATGAGCATCTCAGAATGGCTGTTTGTTTATTTATTTCAATGAGCGGCAATACATCTTTTTTAATTAATACTCACTTTCTTGGTGAGTAAACTAATATGAAGAAAGTATATTAATATCAACTCCTATAAAACTATATAATGACCTATGTGTAATACTAAAAAATTGGTTTTTGTATTCAAATGGTACAACAAGAACATATGTTGAAGTAGCTTCCGTAGATAGTATTATCAAATAAAATTATATAACTTATAAATATAAACAGAATTATCAACTGAATTATCAAATTAACTGTTTCTGGTTCCCTGTGCATTAATAATCATTAGTTAATTGGTTCAACCACAATAACAATAAAAACAACCATAATCAATAGCAAATCCAAAACATATTAACAATAGTAACAAGAATAAACTACATATAACATTCAAGAAACAAATATAGACTACCTAAGTTTATAATAAGACATGTAACAAAATAGGTCTATAATTACTGTTAAAACATTAAATAAAACAACAAAGCGACTAACTACAGTACAGAGGTTGCTTTGCTTTATAATTATGACAAGAGTATCCCAAAAAAAGACAGTAATTTTTGTATAAGTATCTTAATTGTATAATCTAGATTCTTAATATATAAATATGTATTATTGTCTCCGCAAAATGTATTTGTTGTTAATAATCACTAATCGCAGTAAATAACTGTTAAGTTTTTATTACTGTTAAGTTTTTTTTATCTACAAACGATTGTTTCTGTAAACATTATGTATGTGGCTTTTCAAGGTATCAGAACGAAATGTTTACTAAGTTTTAGATGGATGAAACTATTACGTCTAAGTGGACATAAACCGGGCACAAAAAAGAATAGCCATTAGCGGCACTGCATAAATTTCTTAGCGAGACTAAGTGTCGGTCAATCACCTTCATGTGCAGTCACGCTTGTTTATTGCTGCGATCAGAAGTTGAGATTGTATAAAATATTAAATGGACATAAACCGGCCTCTACAAGGAACAGCCATTAGCGGCACTGTATAAATCTCTTAGCGAGACTAAGTGTCGGTCAGTCACCTTCATGTGCAGTCACGCTTGTTTATTGCTCCCCCCCCCCCACCCCCCCCCCAATACATATTTATTTATTTTAGGGGTTGTTCATAATTTATTAAGTTTTTATCGACGGTAAATAATTGCCCTTCCATTACAATTAAATTCCCCCTCAAAAATTTCTGATCAGCCCCTCTAGAATTTAATATTTTACAGATAGGTGGCCGAAGCCCGCGCTTGACGGCCGGAGGCACTTTTCTCAACTCGATAACGACTAATTAATTTGTAGTTCGAAAATGTAAGAAAACATTGTTCATATTAGATCAAAATTCTGCTCATTTTCAGTATTATTTTTTATTTTACGTTTGCAAAGTTGGCGCCGCAATGTAACCGATGACATCATCACGAGAGTGAATCATGGTCACACAAGGTACGTGATGCCCGATGTGGATGCAGAACATGGAACGCTTGAACAGTGTTTTCCATTTTTTATGTTTTTCTAGAAATGGTTATTTCTCATTTACAACCCCGTCAAACCTTATCCTAATGTTTTGTTCAGTAGGAGACGATTCCAATAAGATTTAATAACGAGAAACTCCTATTTTGCAACTCCGGCCGATAATGTGACAATTAAACCATAAAATCTTTATGGTGAATGACCTTGGTATAATATTCAGATTCAATTAATAAGCGTAAACAGTATATGTATGTACAGTGTAATGTTTAATTTTTTCAATTTGTATGTTACAACAGTTATGTGCAATTCGTGGGTATTATAATCATTCATTAGTACTAGATTGGCTACGCTTTAGTAAAGCTTAACGTGCAACATACGATTGTTCTTAGTTTTACAACAGTAACATAATAACACTTGAGTCCTAAGTGAAGAAAAAGGCCATGACCATAAAAATCTGCAATAAATCTCAGCAGAAGCGTGTTATGTTGACAAGTACTGTAGATTAAGCCTAACTGGGAGAAATTAAGGAGAAGCTAACACCATTGTGATAACATTCTTAAATAAAGAAATTTGATTTATAACGAATGTTCTCAATATTACTATTATTAATCAATTAAAGGCATCCACTTATCATACACTTTAGAGAACAAAATATATGCATTATTTTTATAAGAATAGAATATAAAAAGAGTATCATGTTTTTTCAGTTTTTAACGGAAAATTTATGTGTTTGAAGAAAGCACTTTGGAAGTTGACACCAACCGACCCATACGTCATCTTAGGCTCCTCTGTCTTCTACTTAGTGGTAAAAATTTCTTTCCCTACTGCAGACATAGCTGCGATTGTAATAATACTTTACTAGTACTTTTACACACTTTTATAATGTACAAATATGCATATATATATATATAAATATATATATATATATATATATATTATATATAAAATTATGTATATATATCTAAATAATTATGTATATAGTGGTTTGAAGGAAAAAAACTTTATACGGAGTGTTTTTACAATAGGAGTCTTCTGTGGCTGATAGTACTCATAAAACTTTTTCGTTTATCTGCAGCCCCCATTTTTGTATAAACACCATATTTATATGTAGTACAACTGCAAATTTTAACAATGGATGGCTTATAACAATTACAACGGGTTACGTTTTTTTACAATAAAATCTGTCATTGAAAAATCGAGCAATACCAATTTACATCTGCACTAATACCTCTTAACAGTGGCTTGTAATAATATTTTATGTAACATCCTGGAACACTAGTATGAAACATTTTATAAACAGTAGTATACATACTGATACTTATTGTTGTTCAGCGTGCATAGCTATGAAATTATATAAATTTAATACACATGTTGCTAGTTATTACACAAGTATTTATTCATATTTAAGTTTTTGCGCCTGCAGAGGACCACTATAAATATTTTTATAACAAAATTAATTACATTTCTGACACTGCAGTTTAGGTTGTCTGCTATAATTCCTCGGTCAAGTAAAAATATATACATATGTATGGTTCCTCGGAAAACCAACTTAGTTAAAAAATCATTTCTCTTTCCCGTATCTCATATTTAAGGTGGCTATAACTTAATTACCTTTTTACACTGGTACAAATATACATACAAAATTTTTAAAAAATATACAATCAGTCAAGGAAACCCGCCTACTATCATTCCGCTTCAATGTCCATATCGCAATTTCTACACTAGTGTTTTTTAATCTTGTTTTTTCGAATTTTTAATCTGGGAAAGAATAATTTGTCGAGGTATGGGTCAACGAGGGGCTAAGTAATTTCAAATACGGATGTGGAAAACATTCAACAGCTTCTAGCATTAACGAGGGTATTATAACAAAAGCCCTTAAATTATGCATTTTCCAATTGTATTATATGGTTTTTAACATTTAAAAAAAAACTAATTTTTATAAGAAAATTATATTATTACTTTGTCTTTTAATCTTGCATTACACTTCTTATCAAGCAATGGAAATGTTTAACATTGTTTTCCTCTTGGTTTACTTTCAGTATAAACTATTAATGTATGTTGTAACTGTCCATTTACACATTCCGTCGCCAGGGCAAGATGACACAATCCAGTTAGCACGGGCCATTAGGCTTTTCCATATATTAACGGTCAGGGCCATGTGTATCAAAAATGATACACGCCCCATGTTTAACACGAAGTGGTGCCGCGTGGTATCATTTGCTGTTTAGTTTCAACCTATGTCGAGTTTCTAGTTTGAGCCATTTGGATTATAACTGAGCTCTTCTACAATGCTTGTTAACACTACGAGACTGAATCTCATGGCCCAGGCCTACCACAAAACCCGGCCAGTTCCGCCCCAGGACGTCAGATTACTGTTTATATCACAGGTTTCTAAATGAAGGTACATACACTCTATTTATAAACATGTTTCATTATACAAAATGTTAATATACGACTGGTAAAATATAAAATGAATATCGAAATGGGTACCTATAAAATAAAAGATCATTAGTTGAGCTGCTAAAATAAAAACAGTAAGTTTTCCGTGAATTAGAAAACTAGGTGTTTGTTGTTTGAAATATGTACGGTAACATGTAGGGATTTCCTTCGCAAGTGTCACATTACCGTGTAAACTTGTTTTCTGTCCCAAAAACTGTCAGATTTATATTCATGCTCCCTTGCAAGTCCTCTTCCTTTTCTTCTCTTTATTTTTTTTTTCCCTTTCCTTCTGTTTGAGACTCTTGATAATTCTCTTCTTCGTCATCTTCATCAAAATCATTAACGGCCATTATTATCTTTCAAATTTTACACAATAATTCTCTTCCCTCTTTATTTTCTTCCCTCGCTAGTGTCACCCTTTTTTGTCTATCTTCATCTTTGTCTTGTTCAGTTTCGTTCTCAAGAACTTTCCTGTTAATAATTTATTTTTTTTGTGGTCAACTTTAATTTTCTCTTCCATACTTTTTGCTTGAATTTTCTTTTTTTTTCAGTTACCCCTTTTACAGCTTTCTTGTTCTTTTTCAGTAGTTTTTCATATTCACTAATCTTCTCTACTACTGCACAATACTCTCTGGCTGTATATTGAAGGTCACTGCTAACATTGTCTTGATCAACCTTTGTCTTTCAAATCGTTTATTTCAATAGTCCACTGAATCGTGGTTTTCGAGTGTCAATAATAATCACTATCCACACTTGGAATGATATTTCCGGATCCACGATCAGAGTCAAAATACTTCGCTTTCCCCCACTCAAAATCAACATCACTAATCGTCTTCAAATACATTTGGCTCTCGTAAAAAATCTGTCAATTTATTACTTTGGAGTCAAATTGTCACCTTTGCATACATCATCGTCTTTTTTTTGTAGAATTTATTTTCCTCCATTTTTCTAACAGTAATAAATCAGCGATGTCAACCAGAAAAACAGGGCTATTTCCTAAGAAATTCAAGTATAATAATTGCAAAAATTATCAAGTGTGGGCAAAAATGATACACATCCATGGCCCCTACCAAAAAAAATTTAGATTGGATTTGTCACAGTCTGGGCCCACGTGTATCATTTTTGCACAGACATGAAAAATTAACGTACTGCCCAATACTGTTCGTGTCTGATTTCAAAAAAGAATTATAGTACTGTGTTTCCTAAAAGCACGTATTGATCTTAAATCGCACCTTGGTCCCTCAGACCGGTAAAAATGAAAATTTTTAACTCGGCCCCTGCCTAAACAGCTTTGTGTTATCATAAATGGATACCACATGGCCCACAATGTTACGTGCTGGTGAGTATCATATTATGATACAAATGGCGCCTTGAAATGTGTTAAATTTGGATTATGTATAAAATTTATAAACGAAACTTTCAATTCCACTAAATTTACTAAATTAATTTCTGTTTGACTTGCAATTTTATAAAGAAAACGGTTTTGTGTTCATTTTTATCCATCTCAAATTAGATCCCTTTGACACTTTTAGAATAAACACTTAAAACGATGAGATGAAGCGAATGTAAAGCAGCAGTATATAACTATTTAGTATAAATAACTCCTTATCAAGATAAATAATACGAGCAGTTAATTATATTTAGGTTACGAAAATTTATATGAAAAGGTTTTTTGTTTACAAACTAAGACTGACATTATTTTGCAATTAAAACGGAATCACAATGAACCAAAAAGGCATCCAAGTTCATTCAGACAGTTCACGACGTAAGGCGTAGTACAATTTGTATATAGCTCCTCTATGTATGTTTATATATTAAATAAAAATAATATAATTAAATGTACCGCATATATTTATTTATCATTGGACAAATAGTACATATTTTAGTTTGTACTCTTGTAGACTAATGCCAATATTATTGGTTTATTCTTACGAAGAGTTAGAAGAATTTGGAAATTGCCTGTTGTAAAGTAATTTATAATTTCATAAATCCTTAAAAAAATAAGATCACAACAGAAAAAGTCAATTGGGGTTCCCTAGGGAAAAATAATTATACTACTCGCATGTTAACCTTTAAGAAGGGCCAGTATCTTAATATCCGGACATTGAACTATTGCTGGTTACTGTCAAGAAACGTAGTCCAGCGTGTTTTCACGTGTAATTTGAATGAAACTTACGATTTCAAAATTTACGTTAAAAATAAAATTTCAAAATACTAAAATTAAAAACAACTTACACTCGTACCTATAATAAACACCGCCCTTGTACATATATTACTGATTCTCTATATCAATCTTGATTATTTTAACAAAATACTGAAAAACTCGTAATATAACTCTTTACTTATAAAACTAGTTTTGCAAATATAGAACATAATAATACCTGTAAGGTTTTTTAAGTTTGGTTTAGTTTAAGATTAAGGTTGTGAACATATTATTAGCAAGGGTTCTGTAGAGAGGAATTTAATAAATAGGTTAGATTGGGCAGTACAATAACCCTCCAAATGAACCAACACATATTTTTAATTGTGACAACATCTCATTAAATTGATTAAAAATTTTTAATTAAACAATTGATTGCGTCAACCGACATATTAAGCACAAATTGTAATACCTTAATAACGTGTGAAGATCATAATTTAATATTAAATATAATTCAATTACAAGTGTTATTTTTAATTTAATTCATTATAAACATGTACTAGTAATTTTGGTAGTGTTTAGCAATAAATGTGAGTTCATGGACTAACGTGAGAAACTTTCTTTTAAAATAGCTAAACATTTTAAATGCAAATTTTTTACATTTTCGAAATTGTGAACATTTAAATAATGATATGGAATTGTAAATGATTAATGAACCCCTGATATATACTCAAAGTGTCCCTAAAATTAAACTTACATATTTATTCACACTTCACACTTATTACGCCTAGAGATATTTTTCCGCACACGAACACAAGCACTAGCACTCCCGAACGTCGCTTTTCGAATTCCCGTCCTCGACTTCCTTCCTCTCCTCCTTTTACTTCAGTTTTGGATGTTATTCTCACCGCCAGCTCGAGAACCACGCCTCTGCCAAATCTCTCCATCCTAATTGGGGAAGTACCAATTTTTATCATATCAGCATGGCTGCCCCCTTACATCGTCCGCATGGGTTTTTTTTTTTCAATATATAATAGCATGTTCCGCTGCTTAAGCAAGCATTTCCTGTTTGTTCGTCAACGGTGTCTGGGCGGATGTGCGTAATCCACTTATATCCGGAGGATGTTTGTCTCGAATTGTAATACAAGACTTCCTTTCCAGCAACTATCTGTACAATCGATTCTATGAATTTTTTGATTTTACTAATAATTACATATGTCCTTAAAATACGAACGAATTATTTGAAGGTAATATCTAATAATGATTTTTGTTCAAACATTTGTTTGTGCCGCCTTTTGAATTCATGTATATTCTCACTTGAAATTATAAGTGAAGATATTTCATGTAGTAAAACAATAGAACGAAATTTTATAAGTAATAACGGATTGTCTTCAATCAAAAATAAACTTTTATCTAAATAAAATGTGTAATTTACTTAGAATGAATATTATAACTAAGCTAACGTATCATGGCACATGAAACATAAAATTAACAGCAAAAAGAGTATCGGAAGACCGTGGTTATTATAAATAACGCCACTGCCTCAAACACACAAAACCTCATATTTAGAACGGTGTGCAATTGTTGGTAACAACATGATGGGACTGGATATGTAAGACCGAAGAATACTCCATGCACTCTTTTAGTATCAAAATAACAAATAATATGAATTTATTCAGGTCGGCTTTTTACCGCAAGCCCCAAACCAGGGTTTAGGAATAAAAACAAACTTCACTTTTAAAACTATTGTCTACACATGTTTACAGATCATCTGCCATTTCACTCAATATCTATCTGACTAAAGTATTTAACTGCATTTGAGAGCGTAAATCATTGCATTGCCTTTAGAATTATGTGAACTTTTTATCAAACTATTTGGAAATTGTACTTGGAAGATATTTTTTTATCTAAAATATTATTTTCTTATAAACTATTTCTTAAAGGCGACTGGATATTGTCTGAAAACTATAACCTAAATGATAATGATTAGGTAATATAGTGTTATAAGCTTTAGGCTTAACATGAAATGTCTCGAAAGAGCCGTACCGAACACTCTGGTGCTTTATTCCAGGTCACCGGAAATTAAAAAATCATATGAAACCATGAGGTAGATCCTTTTTTATCTTGTAATTGGCTCCAAGGAGATCTTGGGTTGGAAATATACTTTTTTTAGAAATTCTCAGTTTTTTGTGTGGAAAGTGTGTTGGTGTTCATCGTATTATATTCACAAACCCATATGATTTTGAGCCGGTTCAATACCTTATATCTCCCCGGCTCCATGTGTGTTTTTATATAGATGTGTGTGTGGTTTATTGGCTGCAGAGGCGACTCGATTTTGAAGGCGTTTGGGACGTATTCCGGAGAGTGGCGTAAAGACTCTGAGCTGTAGTGTACTAAGTTAGGAGTAGCTCCTGTTATTAAAATTTTGGTTGTATTTTAGTATTTGTTGTTAGATGTGTGCTGATCGTGATTCCCTTCTAACATGTGCGGCTTAGAGTTTACGACGCCCCTCACTGATGAGGTCCAAGGGATGAGCTAGTTTATATCCGTCCGTGTCATCTCCTCCCATCATGCGTGGTCGCAGAGAAACCTTCACTTTGTCAGCTCTGCTGAGGGACGGCCCACCCAATGAATGACATTCTGCCTTGCTAGTCAAAAATCTGTGATAAACCCGCTGCATTCTTTATTTATTTGTTATTTGCTTATTGATGCCCATTTATATAGTTTTATATTTTGTTATTATAATTGTTAAGTTTAGTTTTAGATATTTATTTTAGTTATTTCTTGGATTTCTATTAGGAGCCTCGCCCCTTAGCCGAAGGATATACCGGGGTGGAATTTGGCATTTTCTTGTTATTCAAATTAAATGGCGTGTCTAATTTTTTGTATGCAGATGCACCTGACAAGAATTGTTCGAGTATACTTACTACAGCAGGCAACTTTTTATTATTTTTATTTATACATATATAATATAATATAAAAATATATATATATATATATGATTATATATACTTAATTATATTGACTGGATAACGCCCTGGGTGGTTTTCGTAGTAAACTGAACCTGAGTAAATACTCGACCCCACGGTGTTTTTTTGTTTTACCTAGTTTAAGTTTTGATCCGGCATTCTCCGTTTTCGCTCACCGAGTGGGCCGCGCGTTTTCCCTAGTTGGTTTTAGGCTTGTGGGTGTGCGAGCGGCGATGTAAGGTTTCCAATGGTAGCAGAGCGTGGTTACCTGCCCCCTCCCCCTCCTCCAGCTGTCTCTCAGTTCTGTGATTGTTAGTTTTGTTGGGTGTAGTTTACGTGTTTAGGTAGGGGGGAGGTTTAGAGTACACAATTTTTTTTTATTAGAGCTCGACCCCATAGGTCACAGGATACCGGTGGAGATTGGTTTTTTAGTGTCCCCTTGCATTCCTGCCAGACTTACCGCTTTGCAGGGAGCAGGGGACTC
Organism: Homalodisca vitripennis; assembly: GCF_021130785.1. Classification (NCBI taxonomy): domain Eukaryota; kingdom Metazoa; phylum Arthropoda; class Insecta; order Hemiptera; family Cicadellidae; genus Homalodisca; species Homalodisca vitripennis. The sequence goes on from NC_060211.1 coordinate 158,882,548, forward strand.
CTAAATTGCTTAAACTCGCTAAATTTACCTAACCTGTACTCTACTTCCGTCCCGCTATCAATGTGTTTGTTTTGTAGAATTCAATATTTATATTAACAAATGCTTTCTTTGTGTTTGTAGGTTGTGGTTAGTGTATTATTTGTTGCAGGGTAATCCTTTCTTATTAGGTAGCAGGAGTATTTAAGTTCTTCACTTGGACCTCGTCAGTGTAAGCTCCTTTGTGAGTTTGAGTCCACTTAGTTTTACTAAGTAAATTGTTGCGTACGCCATTGTTGTATTTATTGTTGTCGTAATTGTATTGGTATTGGCGTTTTCCCCTGGTGGGCCCTGAACATGCCGCGCCAAGCCCGAGTTGTTTTTTTTGAGGTCCTGGCGAGAGGACAGAAGCCCGATGGAGGATGTGAGGGCATTAAGAGCTCAATTACTGGGATTGTATAGGCGATTTGGAACCGCAGCTGGAATGCAGAGTTTCCAAATTAATACTGAATTTGGAGTTTTTGTAAAAGCCCGAATGGAAGAGTTAGAAGACGATATTAATTTTGAGTCACTTCCCATGTCCGATGGGTCCAGCAAAGGCCTAGATTGGCATCTCAACTTTTACACTTGGCGGTGACAGAATAGTTTTACCTTATGTCAGCTCACGCCTCAAATCGGCAACACAACCAGAGATCAACGCTTAGTTTTAGAGCTCTGATATTAAAAGTTTGGGCCTTTTCGGCCAGTAACAAATTAAAATCAAGCCTTAGATGGTTATGAGTGAGGTGCGTCTCGGTGAAAGAGAAGGGGGTACTATTTTACCGCTGTCACATCTCCAACGGAGGTTCCCACTACCATTACCTTTGCTAACCCGTCCCCCTCCGGCCTCTCTTCTTTCGAGAGGCCGTCCCAGAGTTACTAATGTCCTCCGATGGGTAGTCGGCCCTCCTGAAGCGGCTGGTGAGGCATCATCTATAGTTGTGCCTTCCTTTTCTAAGCTTTGGCAAAAATTGAGCCCCATCCTTTGGGGAGTGTTTTTACAACACGTTCCCCAGAAGTTGATGGGCTTTGACACTAATTTAACCTTATTCCATTTTCCTTCTGGAAAGTTTTTAAGCTGAGAGAATTTCCTGGTATGCACAGATGCCATGCTTATGCAGATGTATTAAGCGCAGTTTTCCTTAAGGCCCGCTTTTTGATCGACCCCTTCTAGACTGCCTTAAGAAGAGGGTGCCACTTTTGACCAGTATCCACGGCCCGAGATCTTGGAGTTCTCTTTGTTACCTGCTCGGGTTAGGGAGCGCATTGCGGGTGGAAACGCGTTTACCGTCCTTCAGGCACCAGACGAGAACGTTGAGCCATTTTGTCGTGGAGATACGGGATGTAGCCCGGGTGTTAGCGTCTTGAGCTTGAGCGAAACCAGAGTTGGTGAGCCTTATGTTTTGGAGGGCCATTAAACCTGAAGAACGCTCCCGTTTGATTTTTTGTAGCCCGTCCCCGCAAATCTTTTTGCGGATTTGGACACGCCTCTCCATCATCTCTAGAGGGGTTCAGGAAATGCGGATGATCAAAGGGAGGCCATGTCGTAGGTGCATCTTTTCCTCACTTGCCCTCCGGGCCGGTCCATGCCTCCGTGTGCGGTCTGAGCCAGCGGCCTGCTCCTTCCCGTAGGCAGCCTCCTACCTGTTATGGCTGGCACAGCAAGTGGGACATATTAGACCGTTTTTTGGTCCACTTAATAAAAAAAACTAGTAAAGCTTGCGGACGAGTAAGCCCGATCTCGTGCCGTAAAGGTAATTTTGAGGGCAAAAATGTAACATAATTTTAGATGGTAAAAGGTAAGCTGGTTTAATACAAGAACTAGAAAGAAATAAACTTTGGGGACAGTTATCATCGTTTAGGCCGAGAAGGCGGAGGTTGCTGCTCTGGCCGCGCAGGGAGTAAGGGCCTGCCCGCTCAACTTGCCCACAACTGGATGTGCTTGTGGGGGAATGAGTGCAGAAGGCCCTGGTTGATTTCTGGGTCAGCACACGCAGCCTGAATTTTCTTTGATCGTTTTTTTGAAGATCTAAAATCCTCCTGGGCTAATAACGGCAGGTTGAGCCTAGTTCACTTATCTGCTGGACTGCTTCACGCACACCTTTACCTATTATCTTAGTGCCCAGATTCACATCAAAATTAATTATTTCTCTTGGGATTGGAGCTTTTTGGTGGCTAAGGACCTGACCTTTATCCTTTCATCTTGGGAGCAGATTTTATCGGAAAAACTGGCATGATTTTGGATTTGGCCTCCAGTCATGTTTTCTTTGCTTTCGCCAGGCGGGTGCTCGTTCCCTTTTCTGATGTCGAGTCTCGTGGGACTGCTGCCTTAGAGATGGAAGATAAGAGCTTGACTCCTCCTGACCAACTAGGACATCTTTACGCCGAAAGAGGCTGAGGACATAAGGCAGATTTGTTCCAGTTTTCCTGAAGTCCTCACTGACAAACTGGGCACGACCAATCTCTTGGAATACGAGATTCGTCTTACAGACACCCGTCCTGTACGTTCCCATCCATATAAGCTTGCTCCGCCCAAGATGGAAATTCCTGAGAAATATGATCGATGATTTACTTAAGAGTGGGGTAATCGAGCCGTCTTGCTCAAATTTTTCCAGTCCAGCGTTTCTAGTGCCGAAACCTAATGGGAAGTCCAGATTGGTCCTGGATTATCGAAAGCTCAATGCTCAGATAGAAATTGACTCCGTGCCTCTCCCCGATTTGCATTCTGCTTTCGACTGGTTTTGTGTAAGCAAGTATTTCTCCATTTTTGATCTTAATCAGGCATACCATCAGATTCCTCTAAAACACGAGTCTCGACCTCTCACTGCCTTTTGTGTGCCTTGGAATTTGTACCAGTTCACCCGATTGCCAATGGGCTTGCTGTGGGGCCCAAAACACTCACCAGACTCCTGGATTCTATCTTTCATGATGTCAAATTTAAGTTCGTGTTCAACTATCTGGATGACCTGCTTGTGTACAGTGAGAGTTTATGAGGAGCACTTGACTCATCTGGAGGAAGTTCTAACTAGGCTGCGAGAGTCTGGCCTTACCGTCAATCCTGAAAAGGTGAGTTTTTGCTCAGCCTGAAATATCGTTTCTGGGTCATCTTGTCTCTTCTCGAGGTGTTTGTATTGATCCAGAGAGATCCCAGGCAATCAGGGAGTTTTCCTCCTCCTAAGGATGCCAAGGGGATTGCCCGTTTTGTGGGAATGATAAATTTTTTATCGTCGTTTCATCCCCAATGTTGCTGAAGTGGCGGCCCCTCTGAACTCTCTTAGGAAAAAGGGTGCCAAGTTTGAGTGGGGTGAAGCGCAACAGACTGCTTTTGAGCACTGAAAGAGGCAGTGATGCAGCCTCCAGTCTTGGCTATGCCCTGATTTCAGTCGTAGTTTCGTCTTGCAAACTGATGCTTCCTCCTTAGCCGTTGCTGCTGTTTTATCCCAAGAAGTAGATGGTATCCGGCAGCCCATAGCTTATGCTTCACGCACGTTAACCCCTTGTGAGAAGAAGAGTTGTTCCGTTTATGAGCTGGAATGTTTGGCTGTCGTGTTTGGAATTAACAAGTTCAGGCGTTTACCTAGAACATAAAGAATTTTTGTTGGAAACCGACAACCAGGCACTTTCTTGGCTCCTTGCCCACCCCCGTCAGCTCGGGAAGATTGGTCGCTGGGTAGTCCAAATTTCTGCCCTTAAGTTCACAGTGCAGCACGTGCGAGGCACCCAAAATATCATAGCGGACACTCTGTCACGCATGTATCACTTACCCAACGACCACCAGAATTTATCAGAGCCGCCATGTTGTGGCGTGCTCCTAGACTTTCCTCTGGCATTTTCGGACATTGTTCCACACCAACTTAAGGATCCCGAGCTGACTGCTATCATCAATGAGCTTAAAAACGGAGGTGCCCACCCTCCTTATTTTCTGTACCGAGGTGCTCTATGCTGCCGTGACAAGCAGCGGAGAAAACCTAAGTTAGTGCTGCCAAGCATTTCTTGTACCGATGGTCTTTCAGTATTTTCATTCTTCCTCCTGTGGGTGGACATCTAGGAATTCATCAAGACCATCGCGAAGATTAGGGATCAGTTCATCTGGAAAGGTATGGACCGGGATATTGCAGCTCGAGTACGTTCTTGTGAACTGTGCTCCGCTAAGCAAACCCGCTCAAAATACCAAGTTGGGTCTTTTGTCATCTGAGGTGGCGGAAAAAACCTTTGGAGAAGGTTTTCATTGACTATGTTGGGCCTCTCCCGCGTAGCAAGTCCGGAAATAAGTTCCCTACTTGTTTGTGTGGATGCCTTCTCCAAGTTTGTTTGGTTGTTCCCATTGCGGAGTGCTACCGCGCAGCTCACGGTGCAAGCACTTCGTAACCATTTTTTTCAACACTTTGGAATCCCCGCCACCTTAGTTTCCGATAATGGTTCACAATTTGTCTCTAATATCTTTAAAAGAATGTGCTTTGGGCACGGAATCCGCCATGTGACTACTTCCCCTTTCTATCCTCAGCCTTCTCACGCCGAACGGTTTTAATCGCAATCTTCGATCTGCTCTCATTGCCTTTCATGCGGAAAATCAGACCACCTGGGATCAACAACTACCTTGGATCCAATTTGCCTTTAATACGGCCCAGCATGAAAGTCACAAGGCGGTACCTTTCGAGTTATTATTTGGCTTTCCGCCAAAACAACCCTTTGGCGAACCTTTGGAAAATTAGCGATCTTCTGCCACCTCCTGGTACTCCCGATGTGAAAGCCACTTGGGAGGCAGCCAGGCGGAATCTCATTCGGGCTAGGGAGTTAGTAAGGAGGAAGTACAACCGAGGTCCGTATTGCCAATCCCTTCCAGGTGGGGGATCTAGTTTACTGCAAGGCTCAGCCAGTCAGTTCGGCTGTGGACAAAAGAGCTGCTAAACTTTGCTACAGGTGGACCTGGTCCCCCACCCGCATCTTGAAGTTTCTTGACTCCGGTGACTGCCCGACTGGGAAGATCCTCAGTCCCGAGAAGATTTTCAGGAAGGCGCACATATCCCATCTGGAAGCCTTGCCGAAAAAGTCATCCGTGATTTCTCTTTAGTCTGTGCGGAAGGGTTTTAGGTCCAGAAGGCCTGATCACCTCTGCTCCTTCTTCCTGATGTCAGCAGGTTCCCTGGTTTTCCTTCTTTTGTACCCACGCTAACTCTTGGAAGGGATTTCTTGCCTCCAACTGGATTTTCTTGGTTTTCTCCTTCTGTGCATACTTCAGGTTTTCCGCCGGTTTGATAATTCCTTCAACCTTTATGGGGGGAGAGGCATTATTCGTTCGGTTCTTTCTTTTTGAAGAAATTAACAGAGGGGAGTTTCCTCCCCTTTTGGGGGGGGGAGTCTGAGAGGCCCACGGTTTCAAAAAAAAATACCTATTATCTCCCCCGGCTCATGTTGTGTTTTTAATATTAGTAGTGTGTGTGGTTTTAGTTGGCTGCAGAGGCGACTGATTTTTGAAGGCGTTTTGGCCTTTCCGGAGAGTGGCGTAAAGACTCCTGACTTTCTGTAGTGTACTAGTTTAGGAAGTAGCTCCTGGTTTTAAAAATTGTGGTTTATTTATTAGTATATTTGTTAGATTTGCTTGATCTGATTCCTTCTAACATGTGCGGCTAGGTTTTAACGGCCCCTTCACTGATGATGGTCCAAAGGATGAGCTGTTTATCTGCCTGTCAATATCTTCTCCATCATGGCGTGGTCGGCAGGAGAACCCTTCCACTTTGTGCGTCTCTGCTAGAGGGACGCCACCATGATGGACATTTCTGCTAGTCAAAAATCTGTGAATAACCCTGCATTCTTTATTTATTTGTTATTGTTATGTTGTTTGCCCATTTAATATAGTTTATATTTTGTTTATTTAATTTTAAGTTAGTTTTAGAATATTCATTTAGTTATTTTCTTGGATTTCATTTAGGAGCCCGCCCGCTTAGCCGAAGGATACCGGGTGGAATTGGGCATTTTCCTTGTTTTCAAATTAATAGCGTGTCTAATTTTTGTTTTGTATGCAGGTGCACCTGATCAAGAAATTGGTTCGAGGTAATACTACTACTGCAGGGCAGGCACTGTTTTTAATTTTTATTTATTTATAAATATTATAGTATATTAAATAAATATACCTTTAATTATATTGACTGGATAGAGCCTGTGTTTTTTTCCGTAGTAAATGAACCTGGGGAGGTTATACTGACCAACGGTGTTTTTTTTTTCTTACCTAGTTTACTTTTGAATCCGGCATCCCGTTCGCCCACCCATGGGCGCGCGTTTCCACTGTTGGTTTTGCTGTTGGGTGTGGCGAGCGGCGATGAAAGGTTTCATGTTCCATGATGAGTAGCGAGTTTTTCGCGCAACATTCAAACATTGTTCCCCCCCCCCACCCCCCCCCCCCCCAATTAAATGTTACTCCATGCGTTATACATGTTAAAAAAGAAATTTAAGATCGGAGTTTAATGTATTGATAGAATAAAAGCAATCATATCCAAATGTATTAGTCTGAAACCCTTTATAGGATTTAGAAACAAATCAACGCTGGTTTAATTCCCACTGAAGAGACTTTTGTTTAATTTTTTTAAAACAGCGAGTAATTCCTGATAGATTTTGTTAACATTATGTTGAAACTGCTATTAAAGCGGGGGTCGGCCCCAAATTTGTGGTTAAAGAAATTTCAATTTTTTTTTTTTTTTAATTTTTTTTAAATTCCAAATTTTGTTAGCTTTAAGAACATAACTCTCACTTTTTTTAATTTCTGTCAGTTATTAAACACAGGTTTATGATATATTATTTTCACAACGGCATGTCATCGTCATTTTTTTGCGTCCCAGGAGAGCAATGAGGCGTTCATTTATTTGTTATCAGTACTGTTTAAGCTGATTATCTATACTGGCTGACCAGTTTATTTTGTTTTGCTCATGGCAAGCAACTGCTCCCAGCTGTTCTGGTAATAGTTTTCTGCTGGATTTAGTGTGGATTTTGTTATTGTTTTGAGATGTTATTCCTACACCTTATGATAAGTGGTGTAGTGTAGTGTATTGTGTATTTTGTTTTGTGTGTGTTTTGTGTCTTAGATAAAATGCTCTAGGGCTCCAACAAAAGTTATTTTTTAAGAAAGAGAAAAACGTAAATCTTTCAGATGGATCCCCTATCAAAAATTAGAAAAGTGTCCGGTTTATTTTTGGTTAGTCCATTTGGAAAAACCACCCCAACAATGAAACCTACCATCCCAAGCACAAGTTTTGAGTAATCAATTTGACTCCTCCTGTAAATCAGCCCTGATAATTGTTGATAACCTTATAGTGTAAAACCTAGTGCTATCAAAAAAGAAACTAGGTAACTTTGACTATTATAGTTAAGGTATGAAACTGAATAATTTGATAACTGCAATGACATTATAAATTTACATAAAATACCTAGAATCACTGGTTTTTGTCCTGACTATCGCAGTGTGCGTACAATGTAATGGCTCTCTTTCAATTCACAGTTAAAAAAGCCGATTAGGCATTACTACTAACCAGTATTGTTATACAAGTGTAATAATTGTGGCTATATGAAAGTTTCCTCAAAGAACCTGTCAAGCAATTTGGCTAATTGGTAAGGTATGAAAGTAAATGTTCGACACGGTCTATGCTTTTTAGATCCATAAAGGGAATAGGCGAGCAAGCCCGCGAGAAACTTGGGAGTGTGCGTGTCCATGAAACTTACCTAGACCCGATAACTTTTTAAGAGCGTACAACAAACTGCTATGTGATGCTACCCACAAATGGTGTCTGAAGACTCAATATGAAAGAAAGCAGCTAAAGAATGTGTACAGAATAAATGATGGTTGTTAGGGAAGTAACAAGCAATTTTTGACGGTACTTGGCAGCGCCGCGGACACTCTTTTTCGCTGAATGGTGCGTTGACTTGCCTATAGCAGATATGAAAATACCTGGAAAAGTGGTTGATTGTTAAGAGGTTTTACAAGTAAGTTCTGTAGATGTAAGACAAGGTTGGATGATAACCATGACTTGAATATAATGTAGAAGCAAATTATACACCGTGGTGTTAGTGGTGGGATGGAGGGGTGGACCGGAGTAGTTTGACCATGTTTTGTATTCAACTGAAACTATACAAGAAACCTGCGGTATAAATATTATTTTTGGGGCGAACGGCGATCAGCGCTCAGCTTTTTCCGAACCTAATATTGAAAGAAAAGCCCTATGGTGATGAATGTATTCCAAGAAAAATTAAGATAGTGTGTTGCTCATGTTAGATAAAAGGATGGGGAATTTAGATTATGAGGAAAACGAAATTCTTCTTTATATGTATAATGGCAACATTAAGGGTCTAAAGATTATACCATGTACACTCCATAGGATATGACTTGAAGTCTCCTTTGCGAAAAATTTTATGGTTGGAATGGAGGGTGATATAATAATTTTATAATCATGAATGATAAAAAGTAGAGTAATACAATTGTGTTAACAAACGGTGAGTCACAATCGAAATGAAGTTTTATATCACGTAACGTGGCAACTATAATGCCACCTAACTAAGCAATGGACTTATATAGAATTTTGTCAAGCATATTTGCAAAGTCTCTATTTTGCGTGTGTCGTACTCTTTTTTAATGGTAGTATATGTATAGTAGATATCAATTCACTAACAACTACAATAAAGTGTAAATTATAAAAATGTAAGGTTTAAGGAATATATTTAAATATATATATTATTATATATAAATTTAATGCTGGTAGGTATGCTATTGCAAACATATTTTGTATTCTAAAAGACTGTTTGAAACTGAGTCAATCTATTTCGATTTCGAATTAAAATAACAGGAAACTTCGAAGTGAGTTTAGATATAGCGTTAAATGCAGCTGTGCGACTCAAATGTTTCATACTCACCATTATTGGCAGCCTCAGCAGACCCCTCCTCCCACCCCACTTGTATTCTGAAGTGTTTTTGTGCTGCCACGTGCATCATCTACTCAATACGCAACATTAGTGACGGGTATATATTAAATACGTCCTTTCCCTTTCCATCATGAAGATCTCAATAATTAACGAAACATGGTGTTTTTTTAAAGTCAACGCTCATTCTCCTTTATATGCCCCCCGCCCCCCGCATGACCAATAGAAGCTTTGCCCCAACTTCACAAATACGATTTGATTAAATTTTTTAAAGTAAGTATGTACAAAAATACGTATATTGCTATTTGGTTGGATTTAAAGATTTAAAAAGTACAGTTCAAGTTTTACTTCTAAAATGCAACATTAAACACACAAAGTTTTTATTATTCGATTTTATACGACACTACCACTGCCATTTAGAGATACCTAATCAGGCTGAAAAATTAAATTTATTCTCCAACACAACATTAACTCATTATTTTATAGGAATTACCTTGTATTTGATACTTGCCTTTACTATGTTGAGTGTACAAAGCAAAAATATATTTTGGTTATATATCTAACATTACTACAATTATTAAATTTATTCACTAGATGTTTTGAAAGTGTGTACATGAAAAAAAAAAAAAACTATTTAAAAATTAATAAAAATATTCGTTTATAACAAATTAAGTCCCAAAATATTATTTCTTAAAAATTATACGAGGTTTTTTGCATATTAAAATATTGGCACATACTGCACTTTTAAGAATAGACAAATCTGATCTGTGTTTAGTATAATGAAGATCTATAGTAAATGGTCTAGAGAGCATAGACCCATTAAATAGTAACAAACCAACTAGCAGTCCAAATAAAGTGAAATAGTACTTCCCCTAAATATTAATTTTCTTACACTAATTTTTGAGAAGTTTCCCCCCACCCCCCCCCCCCCCCACCCCCCCCCCCCCCCACCCCCCCCCCCCCCCACCCCCCCCCCCCCCCACCCCCCCCCCCCCCCACCCCCCCCCCCCAGAAATAGTGTATAACTAATAAACTTTTAAACCCGTTTTTACTTTTAGCACTGAGGCAATGTAAAGTTTGAATTATTTTCAACGGAAAACTAGTAGTATGTTTAACTGAATTTCAATATGCAATTTAAAAACTTAACTATAAAATGTTTTAGGTTTAACATCGGTTGATTAAGATGGCACTGCACATCGCAGCGGAAATAACTCATGAAATTTATATGTGTAAGCGATGATCGACGCGTATTAACTGTAAAACTTACTGTATATGAAAATATTTTGCATTAAAACATCAGTATACCTACTACAGATACTGGTGGTCTTCACTGTTATAAGAATTTTTGGTTTTCGTCCAAAAGTTAAACAAATATTTCCAAACTGTGTTGAGCTCATCATTCCATTAGAATGAAAACTTTCTACCATAGGTAGATGTCGAGGAATATCGCACAAGCAATCCACTATGAATAAAGACCAAAAAAGTTCTTTAGTAAAATTTTGTCTTCTGTTAGAGAATGTAAACCAAATTTTTGAGTTTTTTTACATAATAACAATATTTTTAAATAAGCACGTTTATATAATACTTGTAATAATTTATTATAAATTAATAATTTATAAATAATTTATATTTTGTTTCTTAAATTTCTTTCATAAAAAAATAACTTTTCAAGTGATTAAGAGTAACTTTAATAGAACTTTTAAAAGAATCATACTTAATAATAAATGAAATGGTGGATACTCAGCATTGAAAAATATTTATTCATTACAATTTTCATTCTCTAATATTTTGTGAAACAAACATATTAACTAGTGACTCTGTCTTTAAGGTCATTATTAAGAAATAATACATTAGCTAAATTAGTGCATAAGGATATAGAGAGAGAGAGCTATTAGTCAATAAATAAAGGTTAAGTATATAAAATTGCTTCATCTTAGTATGTGTAAACCATTTCCTTTACACTGTTCGTTATTACCGAGAAAAGCTACTTTAAAATTTTAAATTAAACCTTCTACTAAAGTTCTCTTCAAAGCAACTCAACAAAGATGGTATCAGAGCACGCTCTTTAAAGGGTGCGACAGAAAGGAACAACCACAATGAGCTCATGCCTCTCTGACAACTTGATGTCTAGAGACTCATTTATTCCAGGAAACTAACTTTTTGCTTTCTCAGGTCTCTTAATTAATTTGTTAATTTAAACAGCATTTTATCACACTTTTAAAACTTCTATAGAGGTTTCTACAAAAGGGACTCTTTACCTCGTTTCTGGACTCAATTCCATCAAGTTTTTTTTATATTTACTTCACTAATTTTAAAATGTATCTTAAGTTACAACAAATTAAATTCAGTGTCCTACTTTTTATAGTTCGATGCGATGTTAGATAGGTGGTCTTTAACAAATAGTTTCTTGCCAGTTCCTAATGAACTAAATCCAATTTTTTTTCTCCTTGTACGCATAATAACTATTGAGCAATTTTATATTCAGTGTTGAAATTTTAATTTAAACTTTATATCTTTTATTACTGCATCTGTATTATAAATATTAACAGTACAACAGTCTATTGGGAGTCCATATTTTCTGTATGTCACAAATTTAACCCTGACGACATTAGTCTGGTACCGTGAAAAACTAGAATTACAAATTAATTTAACCGTCTGAGTAGATTTTTAAGTTTAAATATACGAAATGTTTTCAGTAACTTATAAACATACTGAATGTACGATAGTGACATTGGTAAATTTGTTGGTATCATATAAACTTTTAAAATATATGCATAACAAATGGTAAAAGGCTTTTGGACTGTGTGTTGTTGCTTGGTGTTAATGATAAAAGCTATGATGGACATAACTTGGATCATATTTTTGGTAGTACAAAGTTTCCATTAACTCACTTTCTTGTCTGTAAATTTGATAAAACCCATAGCCTTATAGTATTATAACCTTTCCTATAAACAGCATTCACATATTTGAAACTAACAACTACGAAGATTATTTGGCGAGTCTGGTCCGCCAGTTGATGGAAAAATAAGATTTCTCTAATGGTGAAGTGTGTCAGTCTATATACACGATAAATTTCTAACGATTAACTTTGAAACGTGTGATGGGGAAGTTTTGCCTTTTCCATATTTGTATCAAAAATTTAAAATGCTAAATATTGGTCTATTAGGAGTCGGTCTCCGTGCCGCGGTGTGGGGAGGGATAGAGTTTAATACGAAGCTTCACACGTAGACCGAAGATTGGCGTAATTTTAATCTCATATATCAAATCAGAATCAAATGTCAACGCAATAACTCTACAAAACTATGCGTTCGCAAAGATTCTTTACAATTACAAATATTACGCTTTTGTAATATTTATTTCTGATCCCAAAATATAACTTTAACTTCAGACCGATAGAGCTTACAGGTATGACAGGTGAAGGAATGTAAGTGACTGGTCAGACTTTTTATCCTTGAATGGATATTACAAATGTTTTATAGTTATATCATAGAATTAATAAAAATTAATATAAATAATTAAGAAACCCTGGTTCGGTAACAAACCAATAAAAAAGGGGAAAGAATTCTGGGGTGGAAACTATTTAATACAGCAGATTCTAGGTTGAATTCATAGTAAAGGTTAAGCCATGAATACAGTAAATTTTGAGTTGAGTCTTAGCGTGATAGATTTGCTAATTTCATTATTGAATGGATCTGAACTAAAATTTGCATTTGTATTTACGTTTTTATATGTTATGATAAATAAATGATGACAAAGAAGCAAATTACAATGGCATACAATACTGTGCAAGGATACGCTAAAATAAAAAGCAATTTAAAACATGCGTTATAATTTTATTTCTTAATGTTTTCCTTAAGTTATAAGACGGCATTTATAAACAAAGAGAGTCAGGTATTATTTATGATAATTTAATCCTCCTTATATTTATTTATATGGAAACTACATTGTTTGCGTAAAAATTTCTCTAATAACTATGCGGATTTCGCTTACAATTAGGATATTGGTCAATGGTCATGCTGGAAATAGGGGTTTCATTAAATATGTATAACCTTCCAAGAACATCTTTCATTCTTATATTATAATACTTTAAAATACTAATAAATAAATTTTAACCATTAACTGATCAATTATTAAATCCTGTAGTTTTGATATTCAAAGAATTTGGTATTTACGATCCATTATGAAAAGGTTAATTTAATGTGCGAAATATCAAACCTTTCGATGTAAGTTTTCACGATCATAACCTTAATTTTTAATCTTAAATAGGTCTGATTTAGTACTATTTATTGTTTGCGTTAAGTTAGACTCTCTTACAAAAGGAAAGACTTCAAGCAAAATAACATTGACAGACTTCTGGAGAACCGCAAAGATTAATTGAGAGCTAATTCAGGGTGAAGACTTCTGATAATGTAAGCATGTGCTTAATCCGTGTTACAGCTAAATGTCAGTATAAAGTCAAACATATCTATCTTAGAAAGCAATCATTAACAAATAGCTTTGAAATGCTTAATCGTTTCAAATTTCTGCAATTAACTAATAAAGATAACTTAAATATTTATTTTTAATTTTTTTTAATAGGTTATGATTCTGAAACAGGCTGAACAACTCATGGAGAAAAATTTCCTTAAACTAAAATATTTTTCTTGCTAAATTTTTTAGGCAAAGATTGGTTTGTTTTTAGTCATTAGTCAATAGAAAACGATTAATAAAAGTTCAATCACTATAAAATCGTGGTCATCAGTGCTAAGTTCCTACCATTACTCGATCAAACTTTAAGTTTTGAGAAACCAATAAACTTCCTTTCAACTTTTAATATCTATTATCTTGTTTTATCTATGGCAGGATGTTTAGGATTCTTTTGTTTTTATGAATATCAAGAAATGCATGATATATCTCATACAATGTTGTTATTATTTTACACAGTATTTACAAAATATTAGTTAAAAAACAACATATATTTTTAACCAGTTTATCAATTGGCTGAGCTTTACCAATTATGTGAATTTCAAACACATGTAGCCATACTACTCCAACAGATACAAACATCATCTTATGTTGACTTTACGATCTTATGTGTGTATCAATTTACGATTTAAACACTACTATGAAACAAGTTCTTTTTTATTTCATTATATGATAGGGGAGGATATATCGAGAAAGATTTAAATTGTTGGCTTTGAACGTAATATTTCTTGTTCAACCCTAGAATTTAGCCAAGGGTACTTGAAGTATATCACGCAGTTGCCTGGAACAATTTATATTTTTCACGCTAGAGAATATAATGAAGTTAGATATGTGGTTACAATGCAACCTCAGCGAGGACGTATTACGTAAAATCGCGATACCTTGTACACAAAGTACTGTATTGTACGTATTGAACACCTATATGCATTTCAAATATGATCAACAACACTATGTTATTACATGGAAATTTTCTGCTGGATAGTTTAATTGTTAGGTAATAAAAACACAATTTTCATATATATGAAATTTTAAATAAAAGCTTATAACATAATTATAAATCTTACCAAGAACCATATATTAGAGGTTATATAGAATTCTGCTATTAATACTATTTTAAACTTTTGCGTGTACTGAAAAGTTAGTGTAGTAGTCTGAGTATGCAATACACACCCGCTGAGTGACTTCATAATATACAGTTCGAGTGATTGTATCAAGAATAAAAAGAGAAACGTGGATTACGAAAGTGATACATATTAAAAACTACTTAACGCAAGATAAATTGAAACTGTTTAAATTTTCAAGTGCATAAAAAAACCGACGTGTTCTAACATTTTGGAAACACGAATATACCAACAGTATTTGTATTCATAGTGAACGTCAATACTCCAAAGGCTGCAAGCAATAACGTTACAAAACGTCCGTATGGGCCATAGAGTTTTAGATGAAACATCCCCTTCATTAACTTTCAGTCAATCGTGACCAGTTAAATCTATTTTAGAAAAAAAGTAGCCAGTTAAAAAGATTTTGAATACAGAGACCTGTTAAGAGGGAGGCTACTGATATAGAATGTATTGCATAAAAGTATACAGAATCAAAATCCGACAAAATTTTTGCAGCAAAATAAATTAATTAAAAAAGTTATTTATATCTCTTATTTCACAATATTTGAAGACACGAAAACCACTTTGCCAGCAATGTATATGCAATGTAATAAAATCAGCAAAAGTTACAATGTGAAACTTTTGAGTATGTACATAAGGTGTAGCTTCAGTGACTGACATTTTTAATTTATGAGTCAAGAAAACTATATTTTAAATTCAAAATATTTCTAAATACGTATGTTTTTTTTAATATTTGTGTAAACAAAATAAATAAATTATAAATAAAAGCTTCTATCTCCTGAACCTATAGCTTATTTGTATAATTAAAAAAATCTTCAGCCTTTATGGTTTGTATAGAATTACTTAGATTGACTATTTAAAATATCTGCTATTTCACGTAGTTAAATAAAAACTTTTTTCCTACTTTTTGAATACTTTAAAAGTAAATTATAAATTAACTACAACCTCAAATCACCAATAAAATAATAATTATAAATCTTATCTCCAAAACAAAGCTGTCTTCATTAGACACTTAATGAAAGTATAACTTTATAACTATATTTTGTTAATGGACATAAACAGCAGTATTTTCTTAACTGTGGTAAATAAGAACCTTAGGGTTTATGTCTATAAAAAATAATTACTTGCAATTAAATCGAAATTATAAGGCACTTTTTACGTTTACATTTTTGAGGATTGTTTGGATATGATATCTTCTTTTTCTCAAAAGGTTAAGTAATATAAAAAATGGAATAAACACTAGGTTCAGATAAACACATCATACTAACGCGTTATGACAAGAAGGATTATTTTCCAATTCTATGCACAATATTTGTATCTTTTAGTTTGGTACCCGATAACACTGATACCAATTACTGTAATCTTAACTAAAAGAACCAACCACAGATGAATGACCTAATTTGTAGATTTTAAAGTGGCCTAACTCCAAACAACGAGACCGTTTACTGACAGTTTATACATTAATTTAATGTATGAAGTCTTTTTAAATGTCTATCCAAAACTATGCTCATAATACAGTACTTCAGCTTTTTCGCAATTCATAAGTACACACATAGTCCATTAGGAACTACAGACAAGTTCGTACATTTTTGTCGTAACAATGTTATTAATAACACTACGCAAATAACCCATTACATTGTAGATATACACATCCATTACTTCATCATCCAAAACTGCGTCTACCACCTTTAGTGTGATGGACGTACTAGATAATGCCAATTTAAACTAGCTTGAAAAATAACTGGTTAACCCTTTGCACGTACCCCTTTATATACAATATCTGGCTGTTTATCATTATTTTAGTGTGACACACCCACTATATAATGTCAATAAAGAGTAATAAATATTCAGATAAAATAATCTACTAATAGTGCAATACGTATTTAAAGAGTTATTCAAGTAGTTTTGTAAGTTATGCCCGTAAGTTATACATCTCCACATTTCAAGAGAAGATAATTGTTACATAATTTAAATATAATAAATCATTATTTACGAAAATTCAAATAACTTGGAAAACTTTCACTTACATTAAGAAATTTGTATCTTTTATATATTTTATACTTACTAAGCGAAAAAATGTAAATCTTTGTACAACATTAATGTGACCTAGTATACAATAAAAACCTAATAGATCCAATTATATATTATAAAACTATATTAAAAGAGATAGCTAGGTATAAACAGTGAAGTGGAACCAAAGTAAAAGTCAAGAAAGTATTCTCTTGGGATAGTATTACTATTTTATAAAAGGTAAGTAATAGAGCTTTGAAACAGGGATCAACTTTTATGCTATATTATTTTTATGCCACATTAAGTAAAATAATACTCTTGATAAGCCTTGTATCTATGGATAACTTAAATATGGCTCCAAATTTACTGCTTGTTAATCTAATTAAATTTTATTAAAATTCCTATATAAAAACTCGAGTATTTTGTTTATAATATAATTCACAAGTCTTTTCGAGTAAAATTTAAATGAACTCTTGCTTAAAAAAATTAAATTATGTCCCAATACGTACATATATCGTATAACCAGTAGACGGATTCGACTAATTACTACATCTTATCTTATAATGAACTTCGGTATAGCAAAATAACGATGAAGTTGATTGATTGATTTATTTATTTCCAAAATTTATGTACAGAGTCAAATATAATACATAACAAAAATATTATAGGAAATTATCCCCACATGGGCATCAGCCTGTGTGTGGGGAAACGAGTTCCTCAGTCTGCACTGCCAATAACACAAAAAAAACCTAAATTAAAATAAGGAAATGAACTGTCATCAATAAAAACATTTTCATTAACAAATGAAAAATGAAGATTTAACCTCTAAAATAAACCATACAAGGCCAGAGCATGGAATACATGAGTAAATCCAGTTAATAAATAATCTAAAATTTGAAAGGAATATACTTATTTAGAAAATACAATTTGAAGACTTAAAAATGTAATTTATAAAAACTTGTGACTTACATAAAAAAGAGCAATCAGAAAGAATTAATTAAAAATTAGCCGATATAAGTAGAGAGAGATTTGGACCACACCTGCACACCCACGCACACACACTAAAACACACACAGACACACACACACACACACACACACACACACACACACACACACACACCAATCACGCACCCGCACACTTGCTCGCACCACATGTCCTCGTTGGCCTGCAGTCAAAACGATTGTACAGACTCACCAAACACTCAGACTAACATTGATTGTAATACAAAAATATAACAGAAATTTAATACATAAAAAAGCATATCTAGGTGTAGATTGAGGAAAAATACTGACGAAATCCATCTCGCCCAGCATTTACTAACCATTTATTGACTAATTTTTTGTACGTACTAATAGTGCAAGGTCTTGGGTTTGTTATAAAGTATGGTAATTTCGAGAAAATTATATGAGCAATATAGTGAGATGATGTTGAATTAAAGGCTTTAACGAGTCTAGGAACAATAATTCTGTTATGAAGTGAAGAACGCGTAAAATGGCTGTGGTTACTGTGAATGAAAATTGAATCTCGATGTTGAAAAATTTACAAAACTAATGTTCGGATATATAATTGCGAGACGTTAAAAACTTTAAATTCTTCAAATAATAAATTGGTTGGATAAGTACGATTTCGCTTCAGAGCTACTTTTATAATAGTTTTTTGAACGACTTCTAAGGGAGCAAGGTTATTTTGAAAACAGCCACCCCATGCTAAATTACCATACTGAAGAATTGATTGCACATAAGCATAGTATACAGTTTTTAAAAGATCTATTGTAAGTATATTACGCAGATTACAAAATATAAAGATAAATTTACGAAGTTTATTCCGCATGTAAGCTACGTGATTACACCACTTCAAACGATTGTCAAAAACTACACCCAAGTATTTATACTCACTCACCATATCAATACATTCACACAAAACGCATCCATCCTGGCCACCACAAGTATGCAACCGTAGATTAAAAACAAAAGGATCGCCGTCAGCTCGTATAGAGATTGGCATACATTTAGTTTTGGCTATATTAACCGTGAGCCGACATTGATCAAACCAGCGCTTGACAGTGAGTAGACCGCGCTCAGCCACATCCCTCACTTCCTCCCAGCTTTCACCCTCAAATAACAAAGCGGTGTCGTCCGCATAAAGAAACATCTGTCCTTTACACAGAGTCAATCTTCCTAGATTGTTAATAAAAATTAAGAAAAGCAAGGGTCCAAGAGTACTGCCTTGCAGAACCCCATACTCGATTTTTTGAGGAACGCTTGTATGGCCTAAAACAGAAACAACTTGATACCGATCGGAAAAATAACTTTTGAACCATCTCCAAGAGTTCCCTTGTATTCCAATATATTTTAATTTTTGTAGTAGTAATTGTCTATCAACTGTATCAAAAGCTTTAGCTAAATCTATAAAAATCAATAATGGTTTTTTATTACGGCTAATCGTGTCATGAACACTTTTAGTTAGCAAATATAAATCGTCATTCAAATTCTTATCTTTTCTGATACCGAATTGATTTTGTACAAGAATATTATTGATGTTTAAATATTTTTCGAGTTGAATTCTAACACATTTTTCCAATAATTTAGATAAAACACTAGTTAAAGTTATTGGCCTGAAGCTAACACATCGATTTTTTGGGCCTCCCTTATAGATTGGAATTACTTTACCCCATTTTAAAAGATGCTGGGAAAATTCCCTGTGACATACTATTGTTTATAATATGTAGAAGTGGAAGCTTTAATAAATTAAAAAACATTTTGATAAGAGTAACCGGGATTCCATCTTCTCCCGGAGCAGACCCGCCTCTAAGGTTTTGTACAACACGAGCAAGGACATCCTCGGATATCGGCTCCAGCTGGAAGTAAGAATTCGCCCCGTAATCCTCGTCATTCATAACGACTTCAGTCACGGGAGGCACAGCACTGGCTAAGTTGGCACCTACCCTAACATAGTACTCATTTAATGTGTTAGCTACATTATTTATATCATTTGTCTCAATATTAATTTTGCCATCCAGAAACTGTTCAATAGGAAAGGAATCTTTTTTTTTATTCATGTCCATAATTTCAGCAATATTTTTCCACAAGAGCTTATTATTATTTTTTGATTCATTTATTTTATTTCTAAAATACATTTCTTTAGCCAATTTAATAGTTTTATTTAAGAGATTTCTGTAGTGCTTGAAACGGGTTTTTAACATTGCATTAAAAGGCTGGCTTTTGAGCTGCTTACTCATTCTATCTCTAACTCGAATTGATTTAATTAGTCCAGCGGTAACCCACGGCTTTAGCTTGACGTGCTTAGAAGAAATTGGGTTCTTATTAATTGAGGATTGTAATAGAATATCTTGCAAATATTCAACAAACTTAGATGCAGACAGATTAACATCCTCGATCTCTAAAATCGGTGTCCAATTTCTTTCAGAGACAAGACGGCCAGCAATATCAAAGTCAATATATGTGTTTTTAACGAAAGATGGTTGTTTTCTTTTACTTTTAATGAAACTGTGTTGACTTTGCGAGACAGTAAAATAGTGATCCGTCATTTCCGCTTTGATGACCGCCGACTTAACACCGTCCGTAGTTTTAATATCCGTAAATATATGATCAATACAACTTTTGGAAAATCCAGTAACTCTGGTTGGCACATTAATACAACTAATGAAACCAGCTCCATACATTACATCAAGATATCGTTGTGACAGTGGATCGTTGGTTTCAGGTAAAATACAACAATTTATATCACCAATCAGCCAGTGAACCCGATCCCTGGGCCTGGTTTCAAGATAAACCTCGAGATCACTAATGAAAGAGTCAAGGTCACCGGACGGGCTACGGTAAATGGCGAGCAACGACATCCGCTCCCTGCCAAACGTTATATCTAGTTTCAAACATGTGGCACCGCATTTATTAACGAAAACAATCACGCCATCATTCTGATTCATACTTTCCTTATTTACGAATCTGTCATACCCATCCATACTCACATTTACACTGCACTCATCCATCCAAGTCTCTGTTAAAATAATTATGTCAAACTTAAACTTATAGTTGTTCAAAATGATAATTAGCTCATCAAAATTCTTTTTACAGCTACGAATATTCAAGCTAAGGATTGTCACTCGATTTTCATTTACGTCTTCATTTTCTCAGAAAAAATCAAAACTATCAACATAATCATAAACACATGCATTCACAGCTCTAGAATTGACAATTTCATCCATAAACTCGCCCATTGCGCAACCTGCTCATTGTACACCATGCTCAGCCCACCCGCTCTCTATATATCTATACAGATACCACTACACTTGATAAAAACTACATCATTTCTTTTAAATAAACTAAAACCAAATGTAGCTAATTTGCACACCGTACACAATGCAGTAGGACCTGTACAAAAACAATATTAATATAACAAAAACTTATATATAGTTGAAACCAAATACCAATATCATATGATATAATAATAAAATAAATATTTTTGCTTAATATAATACATATAAATAAAATAAAATATATACATGGAAGCATTATCGGTATAGGTACATTTATGTTATGCTGCAACTTATGTTTCAAAATAAACCAGAAGCACTTTTACTAATTTATGCAATTAAAACTTTCCAAATATAGATATGCTAAAAATAAATCACGTATCTTATATTACATGCCACAATAAAATGGAACTAGCACAAACAAAAATATAAATTGTTAATAACATATGAATAACTAATTAAATTAGAAATATACTTCAGTATAAATTCTGACATGTGCATGCTTATAATTACGTGTGTCATATATTCAAAAAACTGACTATAAAAATTATTATTCCATATATGAAAAAGACATAGACGGAAATTAGACCTAATATATAATTAACATCGCACTGACCACGCAAAAAACATTATCTGTTAACCTTTGGACAGTAAAGATCGCTGTAAAAATGGTAAAAAGTGAAAAGAAGTAAAACATTTACATTCTGAAACTTGCAATCTCAATGGCATGAAAAATATTTATTAGTTAATATTATTTATAAATTAATTATTGTTTTCTACAGTAACTTGCTATTCTTATAATAATAAATAATTATTAATAGAAAGATGAGATAAACTGTTTTATAAAACATTATTTTGATATTTTTCGTCAGCCCGTGTACACATACACATACATACTCACGTGCATACACACATACATACTCACGTGTACACATACACATACATACTCACGTGCATACACACATACATACTCACGTGTACACATACACATACATACTCACGTGCATACACACATACATACTCACGTGCATACATACACACACATACACACTCACATGCATCACACATACTTCTAACTTCAACCCATACTCACGTATTTATAATTTAATTATAGGTTGGTATAGTACAATCAACATTTCATTTTGAATGCTGAGTGTCCTAGTAGTAATTAATATTGAACGTCGCTGCGAAATTATTTTCAATTTTCACTTTGTTAAGTCTTATTTAAAAATACACATGCACATGCCAATAAATTACACAAACTATACTGTCAAATGAAAAATGTAATATAAATGCTGCAAACAAAAATTAACATAATAAAAAAAGTCTTACTTGCCATGTCCTTATCTGGATTTATGGAGTATCTATAACCTACGCTAAAACTCTGGCAAATTACTTCGTTGTCGTGGGACTGCCGCTAACCGCCGGACGTACGAAGGCTTCTACTTCGTCGATGCTCCTCACCCTCCTGGCCGGTGACTCCACCGTCTGACTCACCAACACCTTCCCGTCCCTCGACCAAGCGAACGCCAGCTGTCCATCTTTGACCAAGGACTTAGCTCTCCCCAGTATATGTTTATTCTGTGGTGTGAGATGATCCAGAACTAATACCGGCGCAGGCGGTAGAGACGCTGCCAAGTCCGTAGTTTTAATTCTTTTTTTCTTGGCCACAGAAATCCATTCAGCCTTTGTTGAGCGGGACACGAACTGGACGACAATAGAGGGGTGGAAAGACCTCCGAGGTGCCGGCAAACGATGGGCAATGGATATGGACTGTCTGTCGTAAGTTAGATCAAGCGCGGTGGCCACCGATTTGACGATTTCGTAAACATTCTCACTTTTTGTGACGGGGACACCCATAACTTCAATGTTATGGTTTCGCGAGTACTGCTGTATATCTGCCATTTGTAACTCCACGTCAAACACCCGCCGAGACAGGGATTCATTTTTAGTTCGGAGGTCAACACATTCCGCTTTAAGTTCAACATTTTCCGCCTCTAAAGAAGAAAGTCTCTTATGGAATTTGTCAACAGATGCCTGTAAACCAGTTAGACGCTGTTCAATCGCGCTAAAACCGTCTCTATTTGCAGCTTGGCTTACAGCAATTTCTTTTTGTATTGCCAAAAGAATGTCAGAAATATTTGGATCGACCGAGTCCGACTTATGACTTGCCACTGAGGATGAATCCTGCGAACAATCGTCACACTTCCACGAGGCCAGATTTCGGGCCGACATAGATGTCAACTTTGCCAAAGTCCGAATGCGATAACACGTTACATGAAAACTGAGACCGCACTCCACACACCTTGCTGCATCTTTAGCAATGGTTATGTCTCGGCTACATTTACCGCAATTCATGGTAAAAATGTAAGTAATTGTAAGTTACTTAACTGTACAGTAAAAAAACTAAAAAAAATAACGGAAAGCCTGATTTAAAATGATAATTAATCCAAAAATAACATTAGTCCAAACTAAAAATAAACTTCATCAATACTAACGAAAATTCACACACGAGAAAAATAAAGTTTATGTCACAGTTTTAAGGATAATTATTTTAAGAAAAGGTACCGCACAGGATAAGTACCGCACAGGACAAGACGGGCAGGCCGACCAGACTGCACAATCACGAGCGGCTTATCTCTACGACCGTCCTCATGGACTGACTGATAAGAACTGTAGTTTCAAAGACTATTCGAAAATAATGGTAAAATATATTAAAAAAGTAATAAATGTCAATAAGCTTGTCATAGATTCGCTTAATTGTGGCGAGTGAATCGGTTATGTAACGTAGAATAGCTGTAATATTAAGATACGTAAATAGACAGATAGAGATGAAGTTCTCCGGCACTTCAAGTGGCTTTGATTATAAAATTCAATATATAATAACACTAATCATTATGGTTAGACGCCAACTCTTTAACAAAAATAATAACTTTGATTTTACTCATACAAGTCCAAAACACCTAACACTTATGTATTTTTTAATTTTTTTTTACTGGTAATTGTCAAATTCAATGTTGACAGAATCATTAATATACTGCGTATTTATAGTAGAAAAATAATTCCTACAAATTTAAAATTATTATCAGCTCTTATCAGATTATATTTGTTACGGACCTATAGTGTAATTGATCACGTAGTGCCATTAACATGATAACATATACAAGCTACTGTGGACTGCCAGGTAATGCTGCTGATCACTAACTTTGTCAATATCGTTGTCGTCTCTGGGAAACATTGTAACTAACCGTTTAGTTCTCTTCTCACCCTATAACAATGTAGTGATAAACCTGTAAATAATAAGAAAAAATTATATTGAGTAAAATTAGTTATTAATAATTAAACGTTTATTTTTAGAACACTTTCAATAAATTGCAAGGTTTGAATCCGACAGACAAGATTTAAAGTTTCAATAATATTGCATCTAAATTTAAAAAAAATTAATTATGTCCTAATGTATATTTACAGCAAAGTAACGTTCAGTAGGTCAGCCGTATATAATAATATATTATATATATATATCAAACAGACGTTCATATTACTCATATATTAACATTCCTTTACAGTTGTTTTCAATGCAGGATAAAATATTTTATTTATCGTATATTTTTAGAAACAATCTCTGCGCTTCTATTTATTTAAGTACTATTTTAAGGTTTCTAGACGATGAAGTTTCTAAAACAAGTATTCTATCTAAATGGCAAAATTTTATTTTACTGTAACTAAGTTTCAAATATAAAGATGAAAAATTATGAAATATAACTTTATTCGACTGGATCAGGAAGGGTATAGTACACATCGCATCTATAACTGTTGAGTAGATAGGCCGGTAGTCACATCACGTATAACTAAACACCTGTATAACAAGTGCACAAACTTTGCTAGTTAACTCGGACAACAGCTTCAACTTTGATTAATGTGGAAACTTTGCCGAGTTGTCACACTGAGTTTATCAGATGTAACCTCCACCATTCCAGGAATCACTGGTTGACAAAAGACACTTATAAAAATTTCAAAAACTAATTGAATTTGCTCTGGTTAAATTATCCCTTTGGCTAAGTTTCATCATCATTATATTTCATTTCGGATGTTTTTCAGTGGAGTGCCAGGCAATAAAACTATCTTCGTCTAATAGGCCTCATCCAACACAATTGGGATGCATTTATTAACTCCAAATTATATCTAAAGGGAATATGATTAACGTTTACAACAGTAACATCAATGTCGTCCGGTTCACAACTTGTCAAAACACTGCTTACTTATTGAAACATTTAGAGTCGTTGTGACATTTGAACAACAAAATGTGAACCGGTAGACGTTGATGTAAATTATAACATCGCTCTCGACTATATACCATGATATTCGATACTGCATCATGATTAATTCTTTGATTTTGATACTGTTTTACAGTTTGTTTTAGTTTTATATAAAATATAGTATTACAGATGCATTCCTCCTAGTCGGCCACAGATTTACCGGGTCTCTGTTTTTGAAACATTTTCACTTTTTTAACTTTTTCTGACAAATCTTTATCTGGTCGAGATTTACCGTAAATGAACGACGGCGATCTTTCAAATAAACCCCGTGACTCATATGGGTATGTTGCAAGTGCATTCTTTATGCATCATCGAATACCTTTTTACTTATTCGAATTTTTGTCTTTTTGGAAAATGTGGCATATTCCGTTCAATACTTTCGTAAACAGTTTTATTCACAAACTTCCATGTTATAAACTTGAAAATATTTATTTATAAGTTACAGCACTTTCCACTTTCTACGATTGAAATTTATCATATACGAATGTTTTTTTAGACTTCTTACAGGACATGAAAAGATACATTTAGAAGAAACCCGCACACTGGATATACCAAAGTCTTAACCTACGTAATGGACTTTATACACGAAAAAATCACTTGTATTTGCTTACAGTAGTTCCATTACAAAAATAATTGGAAAACGAACTGTGGTCCACGCAATAATTATAATAGTGTTATAATTCTGTACCTGAAATTGGATCTATAATCAATTGTATTTTAAAGCAGTATTATTGCACCTTTCCCGTACCAAATTTTAATGGTACAAAACATACAAAATATCTTTTATAAGTTTTTTAAATTCATAAGCATGGAACATAATTTTAGGTATATATTTTGTTTGAAAATTAAACAATTAGTATTAAGTAAAGTTCATGATAACAGTTTTAGGGATATCCGTTTTAACTAGTGGTTAATTTTTTTTTATATTTCCAGGAAATATTAATTTAAATTATATAGATTTCTTAATTTAAGAAGTACAGCAATATATTATTAACAATAGCAGTTGTGTTTTACTGCGTTTTAAATGCTTTGGCAGAACGTTTTATACTAACAAAATTGTTTAGGATTGTATAGTCCCTGTTATTAACTTTTTCAAATTACTTTCATTATCATTGACTTCAAAGTCTAGCTACAAACATCATTTTCGTCCTTTACGTATCTAAAAAGGTTGGTCAGTCTGCTTGAAAATCATAATTAAAAAGCTCTTTCAAAAGTATGTTCATTGTATAAAAGTTATTTCTAATACTTAAAAAGATTCATCATACAGTATTTGCTGATAATAATTCAGAGATATATTCGATTTTATACGGACATTTAGCTTGTATAATTATTAAGCAAAGGCTCACTTTGTCAGAAGGATTTACTCAGGATTAACTCTCCATTACTTGATGAGATATTTTGTGGCTCTCAAGAGGCCTGTGTTTGTGTAATTCTGTTTGAAGCCACTCTTTTTCTAAAAGAGTCCTTAACTTTACGCAAACCGTCAGAAGCAACACTTAAAAGAAAGTTTTATAATAATTAAGTTCTCTGTGTTCCACACCTATATGTTTTTATTTGTGGAACGTGATATTTAAGAAGTTGAGACGACATACTTGGGATGGATATTTTAAAATATTAGTTTATATTTTTATTATTTCTTGTCATTTGAGGGTGGTAATCAACTAGACCTCGTTTTTTTAATTATTAAAAAATGTAGTCTGGTACCAGTTTATATTATACAAACCACTAAGTGATATTTTTAGTCTCCTAGTCTAGTTCTACTACTGTAACATAAGTATTATCTATGTAAAATGTTTTCTTGCACACTTTTTTTAAGTTTTTGTTTATATTTTCCTACTTTCCTTCTTAACACCACCAAATTTATCCTAGTACACGAAAGAATGTAGTTATTTATCTCAAGATTCTTTTATCTGTTCTTGTATCAAACTAGCCATCGGTTCCTAGACTATTCGTACAGTTAGAGTTTAGAATAATTTAAATGCACAAATTAATCGAATTTTACCAAATTTTCAATGTTATTTATATTGGAATATTATAAGTAGGTTGTTAGTGAAGGACCTGCTTCTAGTAGGTATTAAATTATGATTGTACAAATAAAAATGACGACAGTTCAATAGACGAAGTGACATTCTGTCAGCAGTTGTCGACTCAGCTGACGGACTTGTTTGTCACGATTGAATTGTTTCCTAAACCTTTATATTGTTTTGACACAACGAATGTTGACAATGTGGTTTATATTATCCCTTATCTCAAACAGAAACTTGCCACATAACATATCGGTCGCTGTATATTTATTTATACAAAGATTTATATTATTAATTTTTTAGTACATTTTTGGTAGGGAAAATAGGTTACATGACTCAAAACTGAGTGTTTAAACACGTTCTAATAAAAGAAAACCTACACGCGTGCTTTTTTAAAGACCGATAATTACTTTGTAAACGGTATGGTAGGTTCACACTGTGTTGAAATATTTGTAACACACTTATTAAAATAGGAATAATGATTTCCTCCGTACATTTTCCTTCGTTCAGTGATACAACACAATCAGTAACACTATGTTTAAAGATCTGCAATCTGATTTCTTCTTCAGGTAAATGACTAAAATATAGCACGACTACAACCTAGGTTAATCCGTTTCTTATGCTTGTCAACCTGATATGGTTGCAACAACGCTGTGGTATGTTATGTTTACTTTAATAGGTTTTAATCGTGCATTCGTTTAGTAATTTACCTGTAAAAGAGATCAGATTGAAGATTTCTAAACGTAATTTTACCGGTTGTATTGTATCACTGAACGATGCCAAATAGTTCAAAAAACAAAGAATTGACTGAGTTATTAGTTAGTTTAATATAGGACATCTAAATTAATTTCCATCCAAAGAAATCATGATCGCTACTAGCTTGCTTGATTCCCAATTATAAGTAAATGCATGGTATATTGAGAACTTAAAACGAACAAAGGCATACATATTTGCGTAATGTTTTTAAAAACACTATAATAATTAAAACGAACAAAAATGTCTGAAGTGCTTTACTTCGATTAAGGGACAATTTGTAATAAATGCATCGACAAATTTCTGTAATGTTCTCCATGTTTTAGATAAAGAAAGTTATTAATTACATTCCTTTGTGCATGTATTTCTTCCGTATCTTCTGTATCTTCCGTAACGTCCAATGTGTTGGAAGACATGCCTTGTAATTTAATGAACTTGAAGTGTTCTATTCATAGTGTTAGATTGTTTACTTACAAAACACTTCATTCATTATGCCTATCAAAGTAATTGCATTGCAGTTTCCTTCTGATATCTGCTGAACTTGTGAAAATAGATAATCCTATCCTCATCCAACATTGTTATGATGTATAAAATTGTTAATAATGTCTAGGTTTACCCACAGACTTACTTTGTTATTATAAAATGATATTACCAGAGATAACAAATAAATATACTGAACTCAAGTAAAAGACAAGAAACTAATTCTCTTATGACAGTAATAATCCATCATATAAGTTAGGTAATGGAGCATGAAACCGTAATAAACCGCTCTTACTGCTTCGTATAAAGTAAAAGAATATACTGGTCCCACTTTATATTTCAATATATAAATGTAGTTTTAATGTCTTTTAATTGTAAGTGTCTGTTTAAATTGTATTTACAACCTAATATAAAAAGAAATATTTTGTTTACCCTTTATATAATGCACAAGTTGTTAAGTTTTCTTTCATTCACTCAATATCTCAAACTAAAAAATATTTAAATTAATAAAAATTAAATGGTTTGCTTGATGGTTTTTTTATCGTTTATGTAAAAAAACATCAACCATCATTCTATGACTACAAGTAACGGCCTATAAGTGTTTTAAGTTGAAAATTGGTTTTATAAGCTTAAACATATAACTTTTATAGGTCGTTTCACTGCACCATGAAATTTTGAAATGGAGAAATTTCCACCTGGACAGGTGACTGCAGGTTTGGGGTGAGGATTGCCAATCCTACCTCAAGACAAATTCCACATGAAATCGGTTTATTATCTACGCAACCTTTAAGTATGGTCTGGGCTGATAATATAGAATTTCTTATGTATCCTATGCATTCCAAGTACTGCTTTCAGGCTGATAAGGTCACTAATACATGAGCAATCTAGAAATAGAATCCTGTAAAAAGATGAGGTCGTCGACAATGTCTATTTCCAATCGGTTTGTGGTTGAAGAGATAAGATCGCCGCACCGACAAGCCTATGGTTTGGTGGTGAGTGGGGAGAGGTATGGTTACTAACGAATTCAGTTTATGAAATTATACCGCCAATCTGGCGACTAATCGAGAATATTTCCTACACTGTAAACCGCTACTACCGTAGGATTCGTGCTCTCCGCCTTACCACTGTCCAAAATAACGTGTGGTTAAAGTAATGATTTCGGCTCAACTATTTAAGATATTTTGCACGAAATTATCTAAAAAAAACACAATGGGCTTTTACTAAATATAGAAGTATTAACTAAATTAAATGGTAACACTTCACAAAATAGTACCGAAATATAAAGTTATTATTTAGATATACATAAATTATAATATAACAACAATATTAAAATGTAGACAGCGCAATATCACTATGTTATTAATAGCATAACTGAATTTAAAATTTCTTCTTTGTTTGCTATGCTTTTTCTTTATACATAATTGTCATTAATCTTACTTACACGAGGGTATATAATATCTCAATGATCAGTGGTATAGACATCTAAAACAGCTCGTCACAAAATAAAGTAATTTTTCATTTCATCGTGATATTTGATTAAGAGTTAAAACAGCCATTTGTAAGTTCTCAGGGGAACATCGTTGCAAAGGGATATTTCACGATTTTGTAAAAGTGCTCCCCCACTCATATCGTAGTTAAATGAAAATATAACAAACCCAAACAGAGAATGTATTAACTTTGTTGCATTCCTTGATTTCTTCAATGTGAAATTACTACAATTCTACTACTATCTACAAAGTTCTAGGCGTATTGAATAGAGTGTTAGCTTATAACATAAATGTACGTCTAAAACCTATCATCAAGCCAAGTATCCAATTTATCAAAATTAATCGAATTATAATTATATATCGATAACTATTATCACAATTAAAACACAATTTCTTAAATCCTGAAATAACAAATGCAATTTTAAACGCTGCGATAAAGAAGAACTACTGGGAAATAAAATCTGCTTCTTCCAACAGACTTTGATACGGGCAGGCAATTGGGCCATAACACTTCGCCCACAAAAGTAACAATAAAGTCTTTGTCACTTTTAGTCCTGGAAGTGGAGCCTATTGTGGTAAGTCTAAAGAAGAAATTCTTTCAAATATTGACGTTTTATTTCTCAGTGCTGTTGTCAATATCGAGGAACATACTCGTATGAACTGCATTTTAAGATAAGATATGAAACCACTTTAGTTCATTAAACCCTTGCCTTCGTATATTAGTTCTGCAGATCTTTCTTTTTAGATTAATGCATTTGATAATGCCAGATATACTGTACAAGTGATATATTTGTTCAGTAAGTAACATATTATGAAATTTAAAAATATTCATTATAAAAACAAAATTGTTAAAACGCATTCTCAATGGAAGGATATTCATAAGAAGACTAAAAATTTTACACTAAGAATTAACAAGAGGGACAGAGCATTAGGTTTCTTGCCTGAAATTCTTTTATATTTTTATCAATAAGTAGCTATTATTGTCAATAGGTCAGTGAATTATCCTTACCTAGCAGAACAGAATTATTACACGATATACGAGTATAATAATAGATAAAATGTAGGTCCCACTAATTGTCGCTTATATTGTGAATCTTCATTCAAATTTTCAATTATCCTCCATCGGACAGTCAAATAAAATGGAGGACATCTATTATTTTTCAAACTAAATTTTATTTACGTGGAATTATACTTTCATGAAATAATATAAGATCAATTTGCTCCTTAGGGTTTCTTTGGAAAGTTAGAATACGTTAACGCTCAAGCAAATTACAGTGACGGAAGAAACAAGCATCTTATCGAACTTTACATTAATTATATAAAAACTAATATTCATGTTAGCAATTTTATGCATCGGTCTATTTCTAAAGATAACCCGCAGACGACATTCAGACAAACAGTCAAATAAGGTATTTTAACATATCGCTTAGTAGTATTAGAATGATAAAAATTTCCAATCTATAGGGCAATTATTTTTCAGGATATACTGCGTTTCTGCACTCATCCAATACAAAAAATAGGTTACCAATTCAATTCACTTTTTTAGTTGGTTTGTAAAATAATTATTACTCAAGGAAGCTTTGACACCTTATAAAATCTATTTCATTGCTGCTGTTATGCTTTGTGTTGCAAACGAACTCAATATATTTTCAAGTACATTGCTGGTTTATTTCCATGTTATCATATAATGCTATATTTTGTTTCAAGTTTATTTTTGACAAATAAAGGATTGTGAAGGAAACAGGTTTTTTAGAAAGGTATTTACTTGAAAAAGAGATCAGCTTGCAAATCTCGAAACGTAGTGTTGCTGATTTTTTTTGTTTCACTGAACGATGTCCGGAAAAATAATTTTTCCTTCATTATATTTATACGACGGTTCAAAACATTTATTTGCTGTAATCGACTAACATATATGTATAAATGAATGTCAAAGGGTAATAAACTATGTCTACTGTCTTATTTATTGTCCTCGCAAGAGACACATAACATTATAGTGGAAATTCCTACAGTTAACTACCCAGTTAATATTAGAGCTGAATGCTTTTGCATTATTCATTACGATTAAATTTATTTTATTGTTATAGTTTTAAATGTCTCCAAGAAGTTGAGAAAATCAAAGATAACATAATATACTCTCATGTACACTTAAAATTTCCACACACTTTTTTATATGTATATACAATGAAATAGCTATTAAAACCTCACGAATGTGAGTCAAAGTCGTGTGATTAAAGTGTAATGAGAATAAATAAGAAAACGACCGCACGTAAATTGAGCTGACATCATGTAGACTAGAAAGATAAATGAAACGTATTGTATTAAAATTGTATTAAAATGGTTTATGTGAAGTTTGCACTAGAAATAAAAAAAGATTAGCATACTTTATTCACTATCTTCCTTGCTGTACATAACTTATTTCCATTAACTTTCTAGTTATGTACATATTATGTTAAATGTAAAGTCCGGAAGAATCCTGTATTCATATTTACAGCTATTTGCTATCTCCGATTCTTGTGAATATCGTAAATAAAATACATACAGTGAAATTTGACCATCAGTCCGAAAATCGGTCTATGTAACACGCATACCAGGATGTGTGGTTAGTAAATCTCTTTGGAACACAGGTACAAACAGTTGTACTTCATAGCATTTAAGCTGGAAGGCTGATTTGCTTCTGAGAGGACAGCAAAAATTCATAAGCTGTTCATAAGCTTGAGCGTTTCTTGCAAATTTAAAATACGATGTGTCTACAATCAATTCAATTCAATTGAAATTCACGAAGCACTAAATGTTTTACAACGAATAATGAACTTTGTTTGCAGATTTTATACAATATAATGGCATGTTCGTGGGCATTTTCAACCAATAATACTTGTTGTCGATCTGTGATTTACTGATATTCTGCAGCATTTAAAAATGGCAAATGTCCTATAATATTATATTATCATCTAATTATGTAAGATTTACAAGGTTTATTTTACAAATAAAATGTCGCTGAAGTCTAGCTTAGTCTATTAAAAGTTAAACCTAGTTCACTACATCACATTATATCTTACAATAGTAATCTCGTAGTTTAAACCCTACACAAATTATCCTCCCATATAAGCTACTTTAGCTATATGTATAATGATATGTAATTAAGTATAGCTTCCTACTTAGTACAAATTAACCCTAGTTGAGTACATCACATTATCCCCTACTGTAATAATCTCAAACCTTAATACCCTATACACATTAACTTCTCATATAAGCTACCTGAGGTATATGAATAATGATATATAATTATTTATACACATACGTGTAGAAGATAAACTTTGCCAAGACCTGTGTAATTCGAAGATGCTCAGCCAAGCAGATATATTATATATTTGTATGTATGGACTGAAGTTCAAAGTTTGTATTTTACAAGCTAAGCTTAGATTACATGTCCTGTTGGATCCCCTACTATCTATACATGAAACCTAAATCGATCTACAAAATAACGTTTCTTTCCTTTGGTTTCAGCTCATCTAGCTTCTCCCAATGGAGAGTATTAAAATAATTATTGCTCCAAAAGAAAGCTTTCATACTCACTCAGTATTATAGGGACTTGGCATTGTTGCCGTGTTGTTTTGTTGTTAATTTGAACTGAGACTCGTCTTACGTTATCTAGCCAACTTTAGCTTTGTATGGTCTTAAACCACTGCTAATTTATGGTCATACCATACATAACTAAACATATACTTACATTAAAATATATTCCTACAAATAAATATTTATTTATTACCGCATATTTAATGGCTGATAATCGGTGAGTCCAGATTTAAATTAAGTTAAAATTTAACTTATAAAAATCAATTAGTAGAAATTTTTTATTTCTTTAGCACAAAAAGTAAAGTGGAATCAGTTTTAAAATGTGAAACTTTTTATCTAAGTTGTTAAAAAAAGAATGAAAATCACGTTTAAAAAATGTGTTACGTCTGTTATACTTGTAGCTAATCCTTGTTCGATATCTCGTAGTGTTTGACTATATCAGATGTACAAAAGTTGGAGAATTATACATAAAATAACAGCAATACGTTCAACATGACACACTTGTTACGTATAAGTGGTTTAAACTTAACTTATTACATAAAAGGACTTAAAACTACTTTTATACTTTCATAGGCTACATTAGCCCAATAAAGGTTTAATATGGCAGCCATTCCCAACATTTAATCCTGGTAGTTTTGGCTATTACACAACATGCACTATATATGAGTCGTGCTATGACTGTTTTATTCAATACTAAACCGTATTTAAAACTACATAAATCTCCTAATGGTGTATGATGATGTGTGTGTATGAATATTTACAATTATTACCAAAGGAATAGCTAACTTCAAACTACAAGACATCACAGAGTAAAAATTAAGATAGATTGAAAACTATTACCAGATTTTAAATAAACCTTTATTCTTTATTTACTCGTAGGATT
Organism: Homalodisca vitripennis; assembly: GCF_021130785.1. NCBI lineage: Eukaryota > Metazoa > Arthropoda > Insecta > Hemiptera > Cicadellidae > Homalodisca > Homalodisca vitripennis. The sequence goes on from NC_060211.1 coordinate 158,916,851, forward strand.
CTTTCCATTTAACGAAGTTTTGAAAATTAAAGAATAATCCAGTATTGTATCAGTACTATTAAACTTATTTAAAACCATACTGCTACTGAATCTTATGAAAATAACGTATGTCTTAATGGTCGTGAGCTCAGCGTGGCAGGTGTTTTCTTAAACCGATGTAACCTTTTCTATTAGTAATTTCAAAATATTAATTGTAGAATTTAATTATACAAAACGATAATATCATAATTATATAAACCCACATTTTTTAAATTTCTTTGTACAATTGAAAAACAATTTATCAGTGCCCTTAATAAGGGGCAAAACGTTTATTTACCTTAAGCTTGAAGTTTCAGTTTTAGGAGTTTATCAGAGTTAATTTGTAGACCTACATCTCATCTGATGTAGGCCTGTTAATTTGTAGGCCTATAATACATATCGCATCTATAATTTGTTGAGTAGATAGGCCGGCAGTCACAGCACGTTTAACTAAACACCTGTATTAAGAGTGAACAAACTTTACTAGTTAACTCGGACAAAAGCTCCAACTTTGATTCTAGTGAAAACTTTGATGCCACACTGAATTTTCCAGGTTTAACTTCGCCCCGTTCCTGGACTTACTGATTGACAACAGAAACTGAATGAACATTTCATAAATTACTTTAAAATTGAATGTACGTAAATGGTGTCTATTTCAATAATACATTTCTATATACAACAAAATCAATTGTTTAAAGCAATTATTATTAATATTATATAATATTAAACTGTAAATATATTAATATGTATCTTTTGATAATCTTTCAGAGAATTATCGATTTCCATAGATAATTGTGTTATAGAATATATATATATATATTATTTTACTCCTACAACATGTTAAGACATTAAGAGTATACTGTAATGTGTTAAGACGCTATTATTTGTGATCCAGCCTTCATTTTAAATATTTATCTGTTAGCGACGTAGTAAGTGAACAAGTGCGCGTGTTGATTCAAGTCAGCCGATATGTTTGCTAGCTTGTAAACAAACTGAGAATAGCCTTGGACACTGTACATAAATCAACCTTAACTGTCTGTTCTTGAAAGATAAAAATAAACATTTCTCGAACCTAGACGTTCCCATTTGAATAATATTTTCTCATTGCAATGAGTGAATCAATACATAAATTTATATATTTTTACCTTTTACACGAGAGTAGTCTTATTTTAACGCTTCTTTTAGGCACGAGAACACTACTATATATGCAAAAATGGGAATAATTGTATGTTAAATGATATAAGAAGGAGCATTAAAAACAAAATATAAACTCAATAATAAATTAAGGACAATTTCATACACTGACTGTAAAAAAATCTAAATGCCCGCAATAACAGATATAATACGAAACTGATATATATCTAGAGTATCTTTTCCAACTGTAAAAGCTTGGTTCCTTAAGGACGCATTTTTTTAACTAACAGTCGTGCATTCTAAGTGTGCATGCTTTTCAATCTGCAATAAATAACATATTTATATGTAGCAGCATATACCAGCTGGCTCGAAGGTTCCCACCTCTATGTTAACCATTTAAGAAGTAATACATCAACCATATCAGTGGGAGGGTCTTTATAAAAATTAAAATCGTATTTTTTAGTTTAAATTTGTATTTGAACCCCTAACTCTAACTACGAGATTGGAGTCTTATGTACAAATTTTTTAAGTAAACCACAGTTGAATGTCATAATAAGTCATAATAAAGACACTATTGTAAAAGCAGAATAATAATGCCAACAAGATGTCCTATGTCTATCCTATAAAAATACTGATGTATCAACGTTTTAATAAAAACTACGCCTTTCGAGCTATTTTTTGTTAAATCAAGAAACGTTGACGTTGAGATTACAATTCTATTCATATAATTGGTTTTAATCATATTTTAACAATAAATAAATTGTCTAATAGATATTTATAGAATTATTGATTTTAGCGTGAATTTTGCTTTGATATAATTTCTTTCAAAAGTAATTTTTTTCTTCTTTAAAAAAAAGGAGAGGTCAATCTCCTTTTGAGCCATATTTTGCCCATCCACATGAGCAGGTGTGTCCACCTGTTCCCCGACATTAATATTTTTATGTTAAAGTTATATCATATTTTTGTACCATTTTTGTCCCTTTTTGTAATACCAATAAATAATTTTGTACCACAATAGTTTATTAATAAAGTACTATGTATAAACCGGGAAACAGGTGGACACTTGCACCCGACATTAATATTTTTATGTTAAAGTTACATCATATTTTTGTACTATTTTTGTACCTTTTTGTAATACCAATAAATTATTTTGTACCTCAATAGTTTTTTAATAAAGTACTATGTATAAACCGGGGAACAGGTAGACACTTGCACCCGACATTAATATTTTTTATTTTAAAGTTATATCATATTTTTGTACTATTTTTTGTACCTTTTTGTAATACTAATAAATTATTTTGTACCTCAATAGTTTTTTAATAAAGTACTATGTATAAACCGGGGAACAGGTAGACACTTGCACCCGACATTAATATTTTTATTTTAAAGTTATATCATATTTTTGTACCTTTTTGTAATACCAATAAATTATTTTGTACCTCAATAGTTTTTTAATAAAGTACTATGTATAAACCGGGGAACAGGTAGACACTTGCACCCGACATCAATGTTTTATGTCATGGAAAATCTACTTTCGTGTCTTATCGACCCTAGTAAAATATAATAAGTAACATAGAACTTGCTCTATACTCTTCCCAATAAGAAGGTATGTAATATATCGGTATCCACACAATTCAACACAACTGTGTGAATATTGCAAGGCCAAATCCAGCCAAGGTCCAAGACGGCCGAAGCGACGTGCCGCTGGACAACGGAAGGCCATCTGGAGGGTTTTATGGTCTTATTGTTGTCAACAGTAGAGATATCCTTCATAATTTATGAGGGTTGCAGGTGTTCGTCGGTTGCTCCCGATCTAAAAAGATTGGTCTTTCCATTCACTTCCAGAATTTTTAAAACGTTTCATTTATTAAAAATACAAGAACTCCTTACTGTCTCAATTACTAGGTTTTTCCTATCAAACCCATTCATAAGTTTAGACCTACACTGAAGTATTCATTCCAAATTTAGAGGAAAAGAAATTTGTTACACTTTTATTTATTTAGTATTAGCCATAATAAACAGTACTGAAACTGAATAAGCTGTAGTTGCCTTCTCGATCAGCTGATTCAATTGTCGATAGTTGCCACGGCTTCGTGTTCATTACTCCTTTCTTATTTGAGGTTTTTGCTAACATGGTGCTAACAATGGTAGAGAAAGTTTTTATAGTAGAGATTATTTTCGCTCATACGGGAATTGGACGTGCGGGTGGGCCAAGCTTGTCACTGCATTACGTTTTTAGGAACATTTCCACAAAAACCCGCCTAGTAATACTGTGATTATTAGTGTTGTTGAAAAATGTCGAACAGGTAGTGTGTTGACACAGCGAAAGGGCTTTTCAGGTCGCCCAACTACTGTCTGTACAAATGAAAACCACGGAAGAGTGTTGCAACAACTGTTACAGTCACCGAAAACAAGCCTAATGCGAGCATCTCTTAAACAGAATATTAGCAATACGTCAATGCGAAGAATGGTCAAAAACATTGGTGTTTTCCCCTACAGGATACAAACTGGACAACCTTTGAACTATAGAAACAAACTAGCCAGAGTTCAGTACTGTGCTTCAATGTTAGTAATATGCTATGAAGAACCTGAGTTTCTGAGTGATGTATGGTTTACAGATAAATGTCATGTGCACCTAAATGGTTTTATAAACAAGTAGACAAAACGTTTCCTTGGATTTGAATGTCCTGACATTGTTGTAGAGAAGCCACATCATTGTAAGCGTGTAACCATTTGGTGCGCTGTGTCTGGGAGCAGTGGCGTAGCGGAGTGGGGAGGTCAAGGGGGTCCGGACCCCCCAAAATTTTAAGACATATTAAAAAATAAAGCATGGAGCAGGAGAAAAAGGGAGAATTATCATTACCCTTGTCTAAAAACATTAAATTGATTGATGTATTTGATTAAAGTGACCGTTGTTAAACATATAATTGTCCTTTCGTTTAAATCAAAGTATCAAACGATACTTTTGGACTCGGCCTTTCGGATAGTGTATTTTAATCACGGTATTTCAACAGGGCGCGGTCACGTGACGTTCCAAAGTAACCTGAACCGTAACACGGCGAACAGTTTAAATTAGGGTTGTCGACCGTCAGTGGCCCAATGTCCCCGAAGGGGTATTTCATTTTCTTCACAGAATATAGTTGTACGCTTGATTGAAGCTCTGTTTTGTTCTTTTTCTTTCTTATCCAGTGAATCCAGCATCACTTTGGTGCCTTCTACTCGGCCAGAATCGAACTTCGTAAAGTTTCTGTAGCTATACAAGAAAATTTGTGGTACTAGAGTTGCTGTGAGAGTTGAATTTGCCTATTACATCTTTCCACTTTCTATAAGGCGTAGTTACTAAAACTCCAGTATTTACCTTTTACCAGTAAACTCATTGGCAAATAACACACAAAACGTCCCCCGGATCCCCCGGCTTCGGACCCCCCCCCCCCGATAGTCTCTACCCCCCATGGTAGTCTCAATTATTGAAAATGCTGAGGATAATAGAGTTGTTGGCAACCGAGGAAATCAGCAATATCTTCCAGATATTGTTAAGAAAATCCTAGAGATATCACCACTAATACCTACTTGGACAAGTATTATGGTTCCTATCTTTGAATATGGAGGCATTACGGCCAGTTCAGCTGCGGTCGAATCTGAATTCAATATATTGAAAAACATAATTTTTAAACACGTGACATTGCCTATGAGAGTTGATGACTTTGTTTTTCACCACATCTCGTCTATTGAAGGGGCTATGAAAATTGCTGCTGCAAAGGAGAAAGATGATTTCAGCAAAGATATGCTTGATGTTACTTCTGATAGAGAAGTAGAAAAAATCCAAGAAAGAATTAGAGAGTCGAGAGAAAAAGAAAACTGGAGAGGACTAGTGACTGGAGTTGAAAGTGGAAAAAGAAAACACAGCTCATATCTTCAACCCAACACGGAAATTACACTTGCTAATATGTCAAGTGCACGGGCCTTGGTCACGATTGGTCTACTTAAAAATGGAAATCTATTTGGACTTAAACCTTTAACAATTGGCAAAGAAAAGGTTATATTATCAAACACCTGTGCATTTGACAGTCTAGTACAATTGTTTTGTATAGCATTTTCAGATAGTGTGCAGTTCAGAAACAAAGTACAAAATTCTGAAAATATATTTATGAAATTTGTGAAGGATATGGTACTGAATGGCATCTCAAGAAAAACATACTTGATAAGAGGCGAAATATTAATGGCTGAGTGCAAAGGAATTACTACTTTACCAGAGGGTATTAAAAGAGTACCATGTGAGATATGTATTTCACCGTTGGCCACACAGATGTTGCGTTCAGAACCTTCGGTTAATGAGCACAGTGTATGTACGACTACTAACTGTCCAAGAAAGGAATATAGTTTTGGAAGAGTACCTTTGACTGTTTACATAAATTCTCAACGAGAAATTGGTTTTTTGCAACAAACAATTGACCAAGAACTATACACAAGAAAAGCCAATTGTTTATTCAGCTTGGAAGTTACAGAAGGTGTATCATTTCGATGCCAAGGTCAGAGGATAATCAGAATGAATCCTTCCGACTATCTTATTTTAGAACTAATAGAAACCGTTAGTAGTTCAAGTTTAGTACAGTGCGTACTTAAGGTACGAGACCTGCCGCATTCATTAAAGGTCAATGAAAGAGAATTTATCTTACGTGGATGTATCGGTTTTATTGGTTCAGACAATATAAGAGATGTGGGACACTATGTAACCTATGCGCAAAGGAATGATGGAAAATGGGAAACGTATGATGACTTACAGAATAAAATAATTCCTACAGTAACGAAAGACAACATTAAATGCCAACTCGTACTATACACCATTTAAAATCAAAATTATGTAATAAAATACTAAGTAATGTAATACTAAAGGTTCTGTATTTTTATTGTGCTCTGTAGTTATTAATAAGTTAAAATATGTTAAACTAATATTTGTGTAGCCTATTATTTTTAAAGTTCAATAATATAATATTATGTTCATTAAATTACATTACAACTGCTCAACTAAATGTACATAAGTTGTCTATCGTTATCAGAATTGTATTGTATATTTAGTTTTAATTAATTTTATATTTAAAATGTTTTAAAGTTAATGTATAATATTATTATTTTTATATTAACATATGTTGAACAGAGAAGGGTGTTAAAAATTTGGTGTACTATGTATGTAATTGTTTTATTCATTTATAAAATATTTAAATATTCAATACGAATAGATAGTGGATATAATAAAACATGATATATTCTTATTGATTGTATTGCAAGAGATGGTAATTTATTAAATAATTTATTTTCATTCTCTAGTACGGTAAATTTATTAAAATTGTACATGTTTATAGTTTAATTAAGGGATTATGTTGTCTTTAACACATCAAAAAGTGGTTACAGATTACATTTTTGCTATTTGTAAAACTGCTGTATTACAAAACAAATTAGAATTTAAAAAGCGACATGTATATTACCACCAATAAACTGTACATAAACTAAAAACTGTGTAATGTTTTTTAATCATATTTGCCGACGTCAGATAGCGGTCTCCATTTATTGACAGTCTCAAGCACATCAACTTTTTAGATTTTTACTTCGATAATGAAGTAGTCCTAAAATATTAATAGCTCGTGTTGAGTGTTACAAAAGTAGTATGACAACGTAAAACAAGTTTTATTACTTAATTTGTGGACCACGACTGTAAGTGTCTATATGTTCTCTGTCTGCAGATTATTAATTTATTAATGGTCCAATAATAATAAAATAAATTAATTCGTTTAATCATTCTTATTATCGACCAAGGATTGAGTGCCCCTTGGTTTCCTTATTGGTAAATACCTATGATGGTACAACAACTTTATAACGTTGTACACAATAGTACAAAAATGGTACTAAAATATGATGTTACTGTAACATAAAATATCAACGTAAGGTCTAACTTTTATTCAGTTTATATATAGTAATTTATTAATAAACTAGTCTTGTACAATATTATTCATGGGTGTTACAAGGAGGTACTAAAAAGGAACAAAAATATGGTATTAAATTAACAAGAATGTTAATTTGGAATGCAAGTGTCTACTAATTCCCCGGTTACATATTGCATTTTATTAATAAATGAGTGTGGTACATCATTATTTATTGGTATTACAAAACGGTACAAAAATGGTAGAAAATATAATGTAACTTTAACATAAAAATGTTGATGGTGGGTGCAAGTGTCTACCTGTTTACCGGTTCATAGATAAAGAACATTAACATAGTACTTTATCAATAAACAGTAAGGAGTTCTTGTATTTTTAATAAATGAAACGTTTTAAAAATTCTGGAAGTGAATGGAAAGACCAATCTTTTTAGATCGGGAGCAACCGACGAACACCTGCAACCCTCATAAATTATGAAGGATATCTCTACTGTTGACAACAATAAGACCATAAAACCTTCCAGATGGCCTTCCGTTGTCCAGCGGCACGTCGCTTCGGCCGTCTTGGACCTTGGCTGGATTTGGCCTTGCAATATTCACACAGTTGTGTTGAATTGTGTGGATACCGATATATTACATACCTTCTTATTGGGAAGAGTATAGAGCAAGTTCTATGTTACTTATTATATTTTACTAGGGTCGATAAGACACGAAAGTAGATTTTCCATGACATAAAACATTGATGTCGGGTGCAAGTGTCTACCTGTTCCCCGGTTTATACATAGTACTTTATTAAAAAAATATTGAGGTACAAAATAATTGATTGGTATTACAAAAAGGTACAAAAATAGTACAAAAATATGATATAACTTTAAAATAAAAATATTAATGTCGGGTGCAAGTGTCTACCTGTTCCCCGGTTTATACATAGTACTTTATTAAAAAACTATTGAGGTACAAAATTATTTATTGGTATTACAAAAAGGTACAAAAATAGTACAAAAATATGATATAACTTTAAAATAAAAATATTAATGTCGGGTGCAAGTGTCTACCTGTTCCCCGGTTTATACATAGTACTTTATTAATAAACTATTGTGGTACAAAATTATTTATTGGTATTACAAAAAGGTACAAAAATAGTACAAAAATATGATATAACTTTAACATAAAAAATATTAATGTCGGGGAACAGGGGGACACACGTAATAAGCTACTCTTCTTATCAAGCAGAATAAGGAGGAGATTCGATACAGTACAAGGTCGATGGTACTGATAAATTGTTCAATGGTCACAGACAGGATTTGAACCCGCGCTATCTCTAACACTGACACAAAGTCCAACGTCCTAGACCATCCGGCCATCAGGACTACATAATATTTATTATTAGGGAACGGATTTGAAACACAAGGTAGTAAATAATAAAAGTTTATTGCATAAGTGTTACTTAAATTCTTTGTCGAAGAAAAAAAAGTATTGAATTCATGTTATTGGTTCACAATGGAATATTAAACTTGACATAATTAAGAATTTTTCTATTGTAAACACAGATTTTAAAATGAAATATTATGCTAAGCTCAGAAACATTCATAATTTAAATGTTGGTCACTTTAAACATTTGATTAACAATCCAACTGATTTTATTGTTTATTAATATGATAAAATGAATTTTACTATTAGTTTGTATTAATAATTATTTAATGTTTTTGAAACTTCGTCTGAAATAAAATAGTTTTAAATTTGTTTTGATTCGCAGATAGCGCAGGATTAAATCATGTCTGTGACTGTATCGCTGTTATTAAGTTTCTGCTAAAATATGTCCCGCATTCAAAAAAACCTCCAGTTCGACCAAATTATGTACTCGTGTTTATTATTTTTTCTAAACTCAGAACATTTATTGTGAATATTCAGAAATACGGAGAGTGAAGTAGGACCATCTGTCATGTCAGTCATAAATCTGTCAATGGTATAGGTACATCAGCATGGGCCATCTGTAAATCACTTGATAACTCAGAAACCATCAGTTTTGTTATGGTAGTATTCACAAAGGAAGTTTTTATTGATTGAAATAAATTATTAAACTTACAGAGGAAACCACCATAAAATTTATGAATTGTTAAATACTTTTCACTTTGTACTCGTATTTTCCTAAACGCATCTATTTCCCTACTGCATCCATTAATAAACATTTTGTAATGACTTACAGTAACTTTTAATATTTTATACTTTTTAGTTCTAGTTAATTGCATACAGTTTGCAGGATATTCTTCCAGGATACATATCAAGTGAAAGCTAATTGGCTAATCATAATATCACCCAGGGGCTTGTAAAAATGTAATTTCTGTCCTAAAACCCGATATCTCGAGATCGAACTAACTTGAAAGCTTACATAATATTTTATTTCTACATAGGCAACATTGAGCTTGCTGATTATGCACGTTAATCCATACAAATTGGCTTTGCGTTAGCGAAATATCACACTGGTTTTATGGCCATGATAAAAAATTCTCATTTCTTTTACCATGATGAAAAAATCGCCAAAACAAATAATGTTTTAAAGACCGATTACAATTATACGACAATTTAAAATGTGACATAATAGCACATGTAGCCTAAGTTGCTGCAGGATATCTCTACAAAATGTTCAACTTTAGACTTCAAATATGTCATGAAACTTCATTTCCACGTATACTATCACAAACATTAGTTCTGTCATTATTATAATTATTCATGTTCAACCGAGAGATTTAGCCGAGCATTCTTGAAGTTATTAGGATACTTTAGACTCAATAGGCTGACAAAACTGCTATTCTCTCTTCCTGGGATAGGGATATGAAACTAACTTAAATACTACCGTCTGTATGTCCTCAGTACATTTAAAAAATAAATTACCTTAATCCATGTATTCAACTATACCGAAGCATGTTACATACAAAATGTCACTTCAAACAATACTGTAAAATATACGACTGACGTAACTTTGAATATAATATTTGTTCACTTCATCTCCAAGTCTATAATATTCATCAGTACCAAATATATTACATTAATAATATGTATCCAAGTTAACTAAATATTACTTAAATATAATTCTTACTCATATAGCTACGTTAAAGCAGAATAAATAGTATTTTCATACTTTAAACTAAAACAAAAATTAAGAAAACATTGATGAATGTGTTTTAAATGTCACTGTCACGTTATTATGCAATAAATAAAATATATTTACGATGGATATTTTATTTTTATGAATTTGATATTGTTTTACAATATTTTTTTCGACAATGCTATGAAATCAGATGATTTCCTCCTAGATATTAAGATAACTTAATAATTATTATGGTCTATTTATGATTATAAATCCAATTCATTTTATAATATGAATAAAAAATAGATAATACCAGTATAAGATACTATCACTTTATTTATTACGCAATATAAGACTATAAAATAATTTATTGTTTACTTCATTGCTAAACAATTCATTAAAAGACTCCACATATTAATAATAATGTCAAGGTACCTTACATTTACATAAATGTTTAAGGTTTCTAATTTTACCCAAATGATAGTATACTCTTGTCGTTTACATCTTCGTCTATAGCCTACACAAAGTAAGAGGATGAAATTATGAAGTCATTTTCAATCGATAGTTAAGTTAAGTTAAAAGTGAAGCAAGGAAATCGTATTAGAGGAAATATAGTGATTAGACAGGTGACGGCACTGAGGCCGAGAGCGGAGAGATAAAGCAAAATTGTACCGAGTTGTTTCGTCAAATATAACCGGCTGAAGGAGAGAAAGCTAATATTGTTACGAATCCACTTTTGTAAAATATACTTACAGTATCTTTTTTCATAAACAACACTGAGATAGAAGTCTTGTAATATCGGTCGCTAAACTTCAGGTATACATTCCTGTGAAACATATTATTTTATTTCAAAACAGAGTTTTTAAAATACTCTCTAGTATTAAGTAATTATCCAGTAAAATAACTTGTCTACAAATTGTGAATCGAAAATGTATTTTAACCTCGGTTAGTTTTTATGACCGATGTAAAACATAGTGCTATTTACATTAAAGTCTTTATATAATTGAAATTATCTTTTTCAAAAAATACCAATTGGTTTTGCCGTTAGAATTGCATAAGATTAAAAAATATTCTTGAATTCAGGACAAAATAAATATTTTATTCCTACCATTTTGTGTAAATTCATTTTATTTAATTAAAAAAATATAATATCTTGTTGAAAATTCAAAACTTTCCAATACCAGAGATGAGTGAAAGAAATACAGTGACGTAGAAAGTGAAGTGGCATTGGAAAGATTTTGAAAGTAAATGAAATTTTATTTCTTTTGCACATTAAAATAATATTCAGAAGGGAAAAAATTATGCAGTTTCAGGTGGCAATTAAGTTCATAACTAAAAATAAAATATAGCTCCTTTACAACTAAAAATGCAATATATACAAATATAAATAGAAATTATCAATACAGTATCGCATCAGACGAATTCTAGCTAAAGTTTTGCTGAATCAACACGCCTTTCTGAGGCAGCGTCATTTTTAACTTAAATGCAACAAATCTTCTACTTTTGCACTCAACAAAATTTATTTGTCTGATTGACGTTCAGATAAGAGTATGAAAGGGACACCACACATTAATCAACCTCACAATCTGCCAAAAATTCAGTTGTAAGACCATATGTCATCTATCACTGTCACCCATGTCAGTCTCTCTGCAACTGTTACTCCCATTTTGTGTTCGGTTATTTGACAATGAACCTTTAGTCACAGCGTTACACTGGGTTAGTATTTGTGTTTGAGGTCATATGCACACCTTAACCGAAGTATTTTAAACTGTAATTGTATTTTCAGAGGACTGAAGAATATATTAAATGTATAGTTCCTTTAAAAATGTTTTATTATAAATAGTGAAAGGAGTAAATATAATCATAAATTTTAATCTTATTTCTGACTTTTTCTTTGATATATTTCTAAATGGTAGATAGAGGTACCGCTACCATAAAAAATCAAGCACATCGTACTAAAATATGCTGAAGGTACAGATCGGAATTAAAGCTGCGTTTACCCAAAATCTGACATTATATCCGCACTGTTTTTAAGTCCCAAAATAATATAAGAAGCTACTTCACAAAATTAAAACCGAAAAACAAACATAAAGAAACCAAGAATGTGATATATAAAGTTGACTGTGGTTACAACAAGACGTATATCGGCCAAACATCAAGACCTTTGGAAATTAGGGTAAAAGAAAATATTTATAAATTATAAAAAAGAAAATATTAAAAAATCTAAATTAGTTGAACATGCAGTAAAGGAAAATCATCATATAAATTTTGAATCGTGTAGTGTAGTGTTTAAAGAATCTTCCTGGGCTAAAAGAAATAAATTTTTTTTTATAAATTTAATGTGGAAGTATATAAAAATGTCTTTTTCATGAAAACCTACTTACTTCCACCAAGGATACAAAGCAGAAAATGAAAATACTTAGCCTTGTATATTTTTGTTAATGGCAGCCTCATATTTTCACTTGGGTAAAACAAATCTTATATTTTCACGTCAAAAATACTTATAGATCCTAGATTTGAGTAGTTTCAGAAATTTATTGAACTATTTCCAAAGAAACTTTACCACATGACACATTCATACAGTTTATTTTTATATTAAAATTGTTTCCTTAAACATAGGCAAATCAAACAATATTCAATATGTATTATATAAAAGTCATGATTAAATAATATTTTCAATTGTATTCTACACAAATTAAATATACATTTCTTTAGTTTCAAACCGTTTACAACTATTAACTTGTTGAATAAATAATTTAATTTCAAGGCACCTCATCTGTTTCACACGTTGATACCGCGTTCGATATCTGTAGTCTCTAATATTTATTTATCACACGAGAAAATAAACTCTTGTAATAAATAACTATTAAGATTCTAATTACCCATAAAAGTCAGAATTTGTTAATTCTAAATCTACATAAATACTATATAAATTGTTTTATATATATATATATATATATATATATATATATATAACAAAGCCCCGGCGGAGTAAGTACTTTTTGCGGATCAATTATTATTAACATTAAATTCGGCTATTGCCATTCAAAAAAATTTAATAAAACACACACACACACACACACACACACATAAGTAGATATGAATATGCCGGTTCTAGACCACTTTTGGGACAGTCAGAAAATCAATGTAAAATACTGTCCATTGAACCATAAACAAATATAATAAAATCTAACAGGAAAGCACGAATGTTAAATAACCGAATCTTTAGCTGTTTTACTGTTCAATGTTTGCTTCTACATTTATAAGCTGTTTTAATGAAAAAATCAAAAAATCTTAATAAAAAATCTTTATTCTACAAAGTTAATTGTTATAATTTCTTTATCTTTTATAGTCTTCTTTCCAGTAACAACCAAGTGTAATTTTTCATTTTTGTTTAATTCTTTAATCTTTTTCTCATCCAAAACAGTCAAAAATCTGTTCGGCAAGTGTACTTTACAATCTTCCAACTCGGCAATTATTGTAAACCCGAATTTATCTTTCATTTTCTCCAAATTCAAGATTCTATGTTTCTTCCTTTCTTCCAATTCATTTAAATTCTTATACTCTTTAAACTTACATTCTCCAATATCATTTAACTCCTTCAAGAACTCCATTTAAATAGAAACAAATTTAAAGACGGAAAAAATGAAATTCGCTAACCTTCACTCGAGAAGTCGGGGAGAATGTGAGTAAAACCGCATTCTTTTCAAGAGGTTCTTCGTTTAATTTCTCCAAATGTACTATAAAATCATCGAGGATTTCTGGTTCAAAATCATAAACAAATTCAACATCCAGATAATGAAAAAATACAGGTAATATCTTTTCATAATAAACGTGTGTATCGATACCTACAAACCTAATGTATTCTTTGAAAAGGAAAATAATTTTGTCAATGGTTCCAAGAGATAAGTAAAAATTTTTATTCTGTTTTCTAAATTCTGTAACAAATTTTGTTTGCTTCTTGTCTCCATATTGCAATTTTGTAAGCAGGTTATTCAAATGTGTTAATTTATTTCGAAATTTCTTGGGTTTAGGTCTTTCTAACAAAATTAAATTACAACCTCTACAAACTAAATATCTTTTATCGATAATTTCTCCTCTATTAAAACACTTGTAACAGTTGGCATTATACTCTTCCATTTAAACAAAAAGATTTTTTTATAAATGGAGATTATGGAACTAAGTCTACCGAGATATAAATTTTTCAGCGCAAATGTTTACGTTTATATTTCAACTACCGAGATAAAGAGAAATGATTTTATTTTATTATTCAACTATTTAGGATATTTTGTATATGATTACAAAGATTATTCCGGAAGAAATCGAGATTTTTCATCAGCGAAAGAGTATATTTTTGAAGTTTTAGAAGGAATGAAAGAGAATAATATGAATTTAGCAAATTATTTTTCTTAAATAAAAAACTTTTCTACTAAATAGTCACCAAACAACATGAACTCTCCAAAATCACTTCAGTTTCTAGCATTTAAAGAACTTACCACAGGAAATAGTTATAAAAACTTCTTTGAATTACCTAAATATGTTAAACAAATGTTGATATTTTCCTTAAGTGAAAACGAATCCTTAAATGAAAACGAATTCAGAGAACTTTTAAGTACTAAAAAGTGTTCAATGCAATTTATTACAGACAACTTAGATAGTATAAATATGTTAAATGTAATAGGAGATTTTAAATTAAATAATAGAAAAATAAGAAAAATATTGCGATTTTTACAAAATAAACTAAAACACCAACAATCTGACATTTTTCATCGCTTTTATGCTAAATTTCATTGTTTATTTGTTGAAATGTTGAGAAGACAATATCCATACTGGCCAAGGAATATGCATACAGCTAGTTTTTTAACAAGTCTTTGTAAACAACAAGATTTATCAAAGGAATTTATAAGAGATCACGCTTTTGTTGTAGATTGGGATAAATTATATGGAAAAAACATTTACGAAACAGATATATTGTGTGTGTGTGATTCTGACGAAGAAAAGAGAAACGTTTGTCATTCAGCAATTCAATACGATATAATGAAAGACATACAAAATGAGTGTTGTTAGTGTGCGTGTTTTTGCGATATCTACTTAACTTCTAAGAAATTGGGAATGGGAGAAGAAGAAAGGTATCATATGTTTTATTTCAATCAACTCTAGATTTGTGACGTCTGCTGTGAGCGTTTGTACCACTAACGCTTGACCTCGAATCTCATTTTATTGAAACATGTGAGAGGCGTTTGTGTCACTAACGCTTGACCTTGCTTTGCACACGCCGTGTGTGGTACAAGGACAGTAGTGACACCAAACAATGACCTTGCTTTTCTCACGCCGTGTGAGACAATGAAATCACTGTAAAAACACTTAATTCTGTATTACAAATGAACACTTTACATCACTATTTTCACACAATGTTTTATCACAGTTTAGAATGTCTACACAAATTCACAATCTTCTTGTAACGTCTTTCTTCGAGTCCCAAATATAAAAGTAACTTATAAAATATAATAACACTATGAATGGCAACGCCCAGGGGAACACTTCACTTCACTTTTAACAAGAAACACAGAACATCACACAATCTTCTTACTTCATATAAAGTCTATATCTTCTTTCTTCAACTTGCAAATACATTAGAATCTTCTAATTGATGATATATCTTGTTAAATTTCGTTAAAATAGAGGAGGATCAAGCATGACTGACTATACGTGGCCAACGCCCATGATGAAATTTTTTTCTGTGCGATAAACGATTATGAATATCGAAGTTTTATCGATAATAAAAATCGATGGTTACAATCGATATTAGAACTGTTATAGTTTCCAATGTATATTAAATAAGTGAATATCAATATTTATTTCAAACCTTGTTGTTAAAAAACCACTCAACCGATTTTAATGAAATTTGGTACACATATAGTAAATACTTAACTCTTTCGACTTAACTTATCCATAAGGGTGAAATCATCCCCTATTTCTTAATATTCAAAGAAAAATAAAAAATTTTATCGGAAAAATCTGAAACTTCAAAAACAAGCGAGTTCAACTTAAAATTTCATGAAAATAACAAAATTTTCAAAATCTACCCCAATCATCCCTTATCTTTAAACTCTTATATCTCGAGAACTATTGGAGCTTTTTTGATGAAATTTGGTATATAGGATCAGTAAATATTAAAGTATTTTTTAAAATCACCACTTCCGGTCCATGACCTTGAAATAGTTTTTTTCCTAATATCATCCCTATTTTTCAAAATTTTTTAATGCAATTTAAAATGTAAACTTTTATCAATGTCTTTAACAATTCTGTAAAGTTTTAAAACTATCCGACGAATAACGCGATTTTTACTGAATTTCCCTAATATCGTTCTTAATCACATCATAGGCTAAAAATTTCTCAGAGACAACAACAACATAACAAATCGCGTTTGTAACAGCTTTTTGAAAATCCATATTGATAATTATATCGTTCTTTGAACCAGAAATATTTGTCAAACTCTTTGTTGTATCAATGACATAAATAGGTCTATTCGCTAAAAATTCTTTAGGATTGTAATACATTTCCTTATTATTACAGTAAACTTTCTTAAAATCTTGATACATCTGATACATGATTCTGAAAAGACCTCCGGAAATGTTTAAATTTTGTAATTCATCTGGATAATAAGAACCGTTCAATTTTACTCTGATATTTTTTACATCCAAACTATCAAACTTTGAAGGATTTTTTTCTTGATTATTCTGTCTACCTGTTTGAAAACCTATGATAACGAACTTGGGATTGAAGATATTTCTATAAATATTTGTGATATCGAACGAATAAGTTGTTCCGGAAATACCTTTTTGTTCAATACACTGCCAATCTAGAAAATTAAACATAATGTTTTGACTTTTTGTAATTTCATCAATCAACCTAATTTTACTCGTGGTTTTATAATCAATCATTGGAACTCTAATAAAAAAATCTGTAATTGTTATTTTTCCATCAACAGGCATAATATTTCCAGTTGCAGTCTTCAGAATCGCATCATCGTCTTCTGCTCTTATAAAACTTAGATAAAATCCTCCTTTATAGATCGGAATAGTAACATTTTCAAAAAATCCTAATCCAAAATGAGATAAATTTCCAGCTGCTTCAAAAACACCAAATTTAAAATCTGATTCAAAGCCATTAGAAGTTTGAGAAATAACATCACTTTTTGAATACGAAATAGTTCCTTTAATTGTGCTTAATTGGCCACAGTTTTTGACTTCTTCTATCAATTTATTGTGTTTTCTTAATTCAATCTTAGAAAATAAAAACGGTATAAAATTATCGATTAATCTAACATTATCAGTTCCAAGATATGCTTGACCATCTTGTTTTGTTAAAGTTCCAGAAATATAAAACTGGAAGTTAGACGAGCAAAAGTTATCTCCAAAATCAATATTAAACTCAGTTCTTTTATTCGGTTCATTCAAATGTTGTTTACTAATTGGATAGAAATTTTTAAACTCCGCCCTTTCAATATCACTAGCATATTTTCTGTAGTCCGCCATTTAATAAGAGAAAATTTAGAAATTTTAAACATCGTGTATCATTTTTTCATCGATCTAATGTACGTTTTTATAAGAAAAGATATAAATTTTAGTAAAATAGTTAAAAAGATTAGAGTCATTTTTAATGATCTACTTCGTCATATTCAGGATTCTCTTCCTTAAATTTTGCGATCTCGGTCACATATTTCAATAAAATCTGCACAGGATAGTAACCGCTATCTATAATATTGTTCCAATCAACTGTATCTTTATTTTCATCCAAAAACTTTATACTCAAGTGTTGATAGAGACAAAGAACAGACATATGATCCTTTAATTGATAATGTATATTTTCTTGAATGAACTCTGATGATAAAGTTTGATATTTAGCAATGTTATACCAATTCAATTTGTTTACGTATAATCTCATCATATCTTCGGATAATTCATATTTTTGAGAAATATCATCCCAATGTTCTTTTTTCAAATCTCTTTCGTGTTGCATGATAAAAAGATCGAAAGCACTGTAATGTCCCGCCATCTCTATTTATTAAGAAAAAATTTCAAATCAAGTAATTCTTAACTCCGTTAATGTTAGCATAGTATTTTATATCGTTTGTGGCAGTTTTCTCTTTGCACCTCACACAGTATATGAGCGCCATTTATATAAGGAAAATTAGTCATCGTAACCACCTACTCCATTAAATCTGTTGTCGATGTTTTCAAAAGTTTTATCGACATCTTCTTTAAATTTATTAAAGTTTTCTTCTAGTTTATTTACTTTATCGAGATATAAATCGTTGTATTCAACGAGTTTATGATCAATATTCTCAAAAGTTTTTGTGGCATTTAAACTAAACTTATCAAAAGACTGCTTATTTTTTGTAACTTTTTCATTAATTTCGCCAAAGTTTTCTTCTAGTTTAATTAATTTATCATGAAGTAAAGATTGATTAGTTACTACTCTTTTAAAAACTTCACCATTTTTTCTATCGGTTTCATTAAAACCCTCTTGAAATTTAGCGAAATCTTCCAAAAAGTTTGTTATTTTTCCATAAAGATCGCCTTTATATAGATTGAAATTTTCCTCAAAATTTGTAAATTTTTCATCACAATTTTCTATAGATCTTTTACTTCTCGCTTCAAGTTTTTCATAGACTTCTGTTGTAAAATCTTTAACATGCTGTTTATGATTCTCATAATTTTGTTTTAGTTCATTAAACATTTTAATAGGATCTTCTAATTGAATCATTACAACAACATCAAATGGATTAATTCCTTTACTAACACCGCTAATTCTTTTTCCTTTAAAATCTAAGGCATTTTTAACATTCGGATCATGTAAATCAACAATATCGATGTTTTCTGATAATTTTAGAGGTTTCAAAATTTGCTCTTTAACAACAACATCATGTTTGTCAATACCAGGTCGAACACCGACAATTCTTTTTTTATTAGCCAAACTAACATAATTCTTTTCAACTTTGATCGCTTCAGTAATTTTATCAGCTTTTTCGATATGAGACATTAAATTGGTAAATAATTTTTTTACACCATCATCAACTTCTTTTTCCAATGTTTTTATTTTATCAGCAACTTCATTTGAACTCATGAAATTTGCAAGTTTGTTATCATATTCTGCTTTAAAATCTTCAATCTCGACAGCAAACATATCTGAATCTGGAAGGTTTTGTAATAAATTTTCTAACTTGTTATCAAACTCATTTCTCAAACTATCAAAATTCAAACTATTATCTACATTTTGAATAATTTGTGTTCCAAATACGTCAAAAATATTTTGTGAATCCATATTTATTAAGTAATAATTTGTTAACAACTTCTTTAAAATCTTTACCAGTACTCAGTTCATTCAAAACAAAAACACATAAATGACCACAAATTGGGGGATCTTTATAGTCTTGAATCTGAGAATCATTGTAGTAGACGCTTGATTTTTTCAAATATTTAATCAATTCTATAGGTGGTTTGTCCTCAATTCTTCCATACGAATCAAAATAACATGCATTCTTATCATTTTTATAATAACAAATCCAATGCGTTCCACTTCCCATAATCGAGTCTAAATTCACAATTCCACATTCAAATTTCTTAACTTTTTCAGGTAATGTATCTCTCATGAAGATTCCTCTAAAATGTTTAATATTTTTGCAGATTTCTTCCAATTCCCCGAATGTTAAAGGTTTAAATTTTTTTTTTCAATGTTTGATTTCACGTAATTCAAAGTTTTTTCATCTAATCCAGATCCTGTAACATCTTCCAACTCTTTATCTAACCAATTTAAAATGTTTCGAACAATAGGAATCACATCCTTTTTAACGATTGGAGCAGCTTTACGAACACAAGGAACAACATTTTTAACAACTGGAATATTTTCTCCAAAATCTAATAAATCTTTCAAAAGTCCACCATTTTTGAGTTCTTTCAACTGATTATAAGAAAATTCTATTCTGGTTCCTTTATTGTTTTTCTTATGTTTTTCGAGTTTATTGTATTGTCTATTTGTTAAAAATATCTTATCTTCGCCATTTTTTAGTTGATCTATTTTAAATTGAATACTAACGGGTATTTTCTTCTTAAAAGCGGATTTTATTTTTTCTTTCTGATTTTTGCTGAAATTTACATTCACCTCCATTTATATAGTTAAAATTTCAAGTTCTCTTCGATTCCCATTCCTAGTTTTCTCTTCAAAAACATTGCTCCAGCTGTTGGAAGCGCAACAAATCTTTCACCTAAACTAGCATCTTTTGATAAAAATCTATCCATTGCCTTATCTTGCAAAACTTTATCTGCTATATGTCTGGAATTTGTGTCTCTATGTTTTGCATAAAAAATATCGTGTTCCATAGCAGCTTGATCTAATTTATTTATTCTAGGATCTCCTCTTTTTAGTCTTTTTTCGAGTTTTGTGCCAGGCCCCAGATACTGATAAGTTGGTACGTGTAATTCAAAAGGTAAATTGTTGATAAAATCATTCAAAAGTCCGCTACCCTCAATCATAGATGAACTTATTGCCGGCAAAACTCGTTTTAAATATTTAATTCCATCAGGTTTTTCAATCATTTCATCAAGTTTGTTCGAAATAAAGTCTTTAATCGCTTTCTTTTCGTTCAAAAAATTGTTGTTTCCAGCCTTCTCTTGAGCATAAATATAATTAATAATTCCATCGAGTTTTGTCAAATCGTCGATATATCTGTACTCAATCTTATTATCACTGTATTTTCTCACACCTGATCCTTCGATTCGTTTTTCCCAAATTGGTTTAATCAAATTGAGATATTTTTTACCTTTACTTGACTTTGGTTTCTTAGTTGATGGATCATTATTTTTGTAAATTGAATCAGATTTCCATAAAATTTCTGTATACTTTTTCAAGTCTTCTTCAGAATATAAACCGTCTTTTGGAACATCAGTGCCTGTTAATAATCTCCATAAACCTTGAGTTCCTTCATATGTTTTTTCATTAATAATGATATCATTATGTTCAAAATTAACGGGTAAATTTCCAATCATAAAACTTTTCTTTTTTCTGTCCCAATACAAACCAAAATTTATCATCCTTTGCTCTAGGAAGAAATTTTTTACCAATTTCACCAATTATTATATCCGTTGTTCCAGGACTTATTGGTTCAACTATGGTAGAGTCTTCAATGATTCGAGGTCTAAATGGTGTTGAAGATGGTAATTTTGGCAATTCAAACTCAGATTCTGGTATCGAAATATCAGCAAATTGTCGTACAACTGGAACCAAATTCATCAAATTTTGATTATCGCTTAAAACATTTTCAATTTTGCCCTCAACATTTTTTATTGCAGATGTTACAGGTTGATTAATTTTTTGAATAAATTCTTGTTCTTTTTCATCAATTCGAATCTGTTCTTTAAATTCTTTGATTAATTTCTTTTCTATTTGATCAAGTTTTTTTGCTTCTTCTGAAGTTACGTTCGCCATTTATTTAGGAAAATTTTGAAACGTAAACGTGGAACGTGGAAACGTGAACACGAAACGTGAACGTGGAACGTAAAACGTGAACACGGAACGTAAAACGTGAACGTGGAACGTGGAAACGTGAACACGAAACGTGAAAACGAGAACACGAAACGTGAACACGGAACGTAAAACG
Source organism: Homalodisca vitripennis (assembly GCF_021130785.1). NCBI lineage: Eukaryota > Metazoa > Arthropoda > Insecta > Hemiptera > Cicadellidae > Homalodisca > Homalodisca vitripennis. Next base: position 158,938,682 of record NC_060211.1, read on the forward strand.
TGAACGTGGAACGTGGAAACGTGAACACGAAACGAGAACACGGAACGTAAAACGTGAACGTGGAACGTGGAAACGTGAACACGAAACGAGAACACGAAACGTGGAACGTAAAACGTGAACGTGAAACATGAACGTGAAACATGAACGTGAATGTGGAACGTGAACGTAAAAACATGAAAACAACTAGATTATCACACGTTTATATTGGAAAATTTATTCAAATATTTGCCATTTTTAGGCTTCAAAGTTAGATTAATAGTTAAAAATCCGTAGTCTTCCTTCCAAATTTTATCACATAACTCAATAAAGTGGTTAAAACTCATATCAGATCCCACATAATGGTTATAAATCTTTCTCGAATAGTGATCATCTTGCTTAAAAATACACAACATATTCAGGTTATTTCTAATAACTTGTTTATCAACCTTTGAAAAGCATTGGGAAAGATAGATACAAGATATGTTTTTGTGACGGGACATTACGAAATATTCCTTAATAACGTCTTGATTTTCTAAAATACAATCATCGAAAACGATTAAAGAATTTGGTTTACATTCGCTTAATGGAACTATGTCCTCAGAAGCATTATAAAAATGTGATATTTTTTTGTTTAAGTTTTTCTCAATATTTTCAAATCTTTCTTGTAATTTTTTATAGGCGTCTTGTTCCAAAGACTTGCTAAAGACGTACAAATTGGAATAAGGAATCAACCTATTGTAGATAAAATTCAATAATAAAGTTGTTTTTCCACATCCACTTGAACCAACAATTAACAATCTGATTGGTTGATCTTTCTTATTTTCTTCAAACGTTTGAAGTTTTATCTGATCTTTTTGCTTTAAAAATTTCTCCATTTAAATAGAAGATTTTCATCTTGAAGCAACGCTTGCGAAAATGAAGCTGTTCAAGTTGACTTCAGAAAGCTCTAAATTAGTTTTAAACTTGGAACATCCTATACACTTAGAGGAAGAATCAAATTATTTTATCGGTTTAAGCGGTTTTTATTCTGACAATTTTGTAATAAATATTAGTGAAAGTTCTCCTTATTGCATAGGATTTAGTGAGAAGAACATAACAAAATACTATGGTTTAAACAAAGGATATTATACTTTCGATCAAATAAAAAATTCCCTTAAAAATTATCTGAAAACATTCAAACAATCAGATAAATCTTTAAACTTTGACGAAAACAAGTTTGAAATGCAAAAAAATTATCTCTCTAATAAAATTCAAATAAAATCACCAGTAAGAATAATGTTTTCAGCAATTATTGTAGAATTGTTAGGGTTTGTTCAAGAAACTATTGAGCCAAATCAGGTATATTTAGGAAATAAAACGCCAAAATTTAGACCGTTTGATGTAATTGAAGTGCACTGCAATCTCGTTGAACCTAGTTTTGAAAATCATACCGAACATTTACACAAAGAATCTGAAATTTTGTACACTTTTTTCCCAAATGTTGCTTATGGATCAAAAATCAGTGAAAAACCGAATGAAATCGATTATATTCCAATTAGAAAAAATATGAAAAGAATTCAAAAAATCGTCTTAACTGTTCAAGACTCTGAGGGAAATTTATTAAATAATGAGAGTAAAACAACAATATATTTAAGATTGAAAAAGGAATAAAAATGAGTTGATGATGATGACAAAATTCAATATTTTTACTTAAAAAACAAGGGGCTATTCGAATGGCCCCTTAACAATCTTCATCCTGACACTCAAAATAAAAATTACTAGTTAAATGGAGTCTGTTGTGGATCTACTCAATAATCAACTTACATTCAATAATAAAGACATTTGCACGATTGTTGACGAAAATAATGAAATTTGGTTTAAGGCTAAAGATGTTGCAGAAATATTGGAATTTAAAAATACGAGACAAGCTATCATAGATCATGTTAAAGAAAAATACAAAAAAAGCTTTGAAAACATAGATTCTGACAAGGGTATCGAATCGCGACTCTTACAAAAATTACATCCAGACACTATTTTCAACCTTTAAACTCAAAATAATAATTGCTTGTTAAATTTTTTTCTATCTAAATGGAGTCAGTCATAGATCTAAGAAATAATCAACTTACATTCGATAACACGAATATCTTAACGATTGTAGACGAAAACAATGTGATCTGGTTTAAGGCTAAAGATGTTGCAGAAATTTTACAATATGAAAATACTAGACAAGCTATCATAAATAATATTGATAATGACGAGAAAATAGCCTTTAAATATATAAATTACAAGAGTCTATGCCATAGACCCTTTCAAAATCTTCATCCTGACACTATTTTCATTAATGAATCTGGATTTTATTCTTTAATACTAAGATCTAATAAATTAGAAGCAAAAACCTTTCAAAAGTGGGTTACAAAAGAGGTTTTACCCTCCATTAGAAAATTTGGTGAGTACAAACTTGAAAACAAGATTAAATATTTAGAGGATGAAGTTAAACACTTGCAAATTAAAGATGAAATCAAAACGGAAATAATTGCAAAACAAAGTGTAAAAATTGACTTAATGAAACCAGACCTTGTTTGTAAAGATTTTGCTAAGAAAAAACACCATGTTTTTGTATTAATTAAGAAGAATCACATGTGGGAATATCCTTATTACGTTATCAGAGCTCAAAAGAGAGAAATACCGAAAAGATTGAAAGAACTTGAAATTGATTACCCAGAAATGGAAATTTTATTAAGACAAGGAGATCCAAATTCTATCAATCTGTATAACCAAATGAAAGAATCTTTGAATATTTTATACAACGGAAATCATTTTTACTACAAATATGGCAGAATCTCGACTGATTTATAGAATATCTAAATTACACGATGAAAATGTTTCTAAATTTTACTAAAAACTCTCGATTTATTATATTTTGTTTGTAAATGTTTAGCATAACTAGGTAACCATTGTAAAATCTTTTTTTCATATTCACAAGGCATTTCGTTTTTATAACTTTCGCTGAAAATTTTTTTAGCACAATCTTTGCAAAAAGCATCTTTTCTATCTTTACTATACTGCCAGTTATTAAATTCAGAAATATTTTTAATTTCTTTACAAAAGTAACACTTTTTCTCTTCTAAAGTTAATTTGTTCATTTTATCGTATAATTCCTTACAATAACAGTCTTTTCTATTCTCTTCTTGACACTTTGTACATTTCTTTTGAGACTCCATTTATATAGAAAAAATTATTACACGATGAAAATGTTAAACTCTTGAATTATGATATTTTGTTTGTAAATGTTTTTGATAATTATTTAACAATTTTATAGTTCTTCCACATTCACATTGAGTATCTTCATAATATAATCTATGGTGATTCTTCTTTACACAATCTTTACAATATGAGTCTTTCTTATCTCTACTATAGTGATCACTATTAAACTCTGAAATTTTTTTAGTTTCTTTACATTTAAGACATTCTTTCTCTTCCAAAGTTAATTTTTCTATTTTATCATACAGCTCTTTATGATACTTCCTATAACAATCTTTACAATTATAAATAATTCCATCTTTTCTACTCTTATCTTTATAAAATTCTTCAAAACCTTTTAATTCTTTGCACATTGAACATTTCTTTTGGGCCTCCATTTATATAGAAAAAATCTTTGACTTTCTCAATTCATATTCATAAAACTTTCCGGTTATTTCTTCATTATTTAAATCTTTTATACTATAAGTTACAGGATCTGTGTTATTAATTTGATAAATCACAAAGATTTCTCTTGACCAATTGTTCTTATATTTGTTCGAAAATGTTTGTTTTTTACTAACAATTCTTACATGATCATTGACTTTAAATTTAGTTTTCGTGTGAATTTCAGGTGGAACATACTTGAAAACGGTCTCTAATAACTCTTTTTCTGCATCCTTATCTACGTCTTTCGGTTTCATTTTGATTGTGCTATGAACAGTATCGTTATATTCCTTTACGATTTCTTGAAGAATATCGATCCATTTAAAGTTTTTATTAATCTCAAAAAGAACCTTCATTCTTTCATTTTGAGTTCTGTTATATCTCTCTACAATACTTGATTTCTCTTCGTTTTCAGTATGATAAATCTTAATGTTGTATTTCCTCAAAACATCGTTAAATTCTTTATTTTTAAACTCTAAACCCTTATCTGTATGAAGTAGGTTAGGAGGTTTGTGATTGATCCTTATGGCATCTTTTACTATATCTTCGAAAGCTTTTGAAATATCCTTGCCGTTTTTTCTTTTGATAGCTCTTGACCAAGCATATTTTGAGAAAGTATCAATAACATTTAACATATACTTAAATCCATCATTTTGATCTGAATAGTTAGACATTATAACTAAATCTGCTGCCCATAAATCGTCAATTCCTAATGTTATAATTTTTCTCTTTTTAAACTTCTTTCGTACTGGTGCATGAATTTCTCGAGCTTCAATCTCTATCTCATCTTTAGTCTTCAATTCTTGCTTAACAGGTTTTGGATTTGGATTCTTTATAAACTTACTCTTGTTTGTCTTACATTTTGAACATTTTGCAGCAATTCTATACAATCCATTTTGAGTTTGAACGATTTTTGAATCTATATTTTTCGTTTTCTTTTTACACTTGTGACAGTGAATTAAATCATCTTCCATTTACATATCAAAGTTTCCAAGTTTATTTAATTCGTCTAATATATCAGATTTTGCTTCATTTTTATAGCCATACGGTACTGTATCGATCTTATTTTCTAGGACAATTCTCTTATCATCTTTAGCGTTCAGTGCCAGCTTGTTTATGGTAACAGTGTACAACTCATGTTTATAACTTTTGATGACTGTCATCTCCCTAAATTCTTCTTTATCTTCGAACAAACATCTCTTCAAGTTTTCGATATTTATTGTTTTATTTACAACGCTTCTCTTAATTCCTTTACACCTAACTGGGTTTTTATCTAGATATTTGTACGAGTACATCTTAGACCTTAAACCACAAAATTCTTCTAAAACTTCGCTATTTAACTCATCTTTGAATTTCCCTATTACCTTCTTATTTTTAGTAGTGAAACATTCATGATCTTTTGGATAATCGCTTGTATCAAAGTCATCTATATTTTCTTTAATAATTTTAAAAGGATCTCGTTTCAATTCTAGAAAATAACTGTCTGTATCCATGTAACACAGATTCAAATCTGGATCAAACTTCTTTAATTTGTTGTAATAAAACTCGTACATTAGCAATTTTGAGAGGTCGAGAACTGAAAATCCTATGTAAATCGGTTTGTTAAATTTAACCTTTTGTTTGTACATGTGACTCGCTATACAGTTGTCGTCAAAGATGTTAAAGCATTTGAAATTTGTTTTCTTAGCTTGTTTCATTGAAAATTCTTCATTTCCAAGCTTAATATCACATCTGTTTCTCACATTTTCCATAGATTTTCCAAACACTGAGTTGTTCATCAGCTTATAAAAGTCCTTTTCAAAGTCGCTTGTAGCTTTGGTTCTCATGTTTGTGTTAAAATCAATGTATTCTTTCATAAAAGGCTTCTGATCGAATGCAATAACTCTATTCACATGTTTCAAAATCATACCTTGTTCCAAATAGAACTTCAAATTTCTCGAATGAACAACGTATTCAGTTTTATCCAGTAGAGTTGTGCAAAGTTTGTTTTTAAAATGTTCTGGAGCAAGAGGTAAATCCTTGTGATGTTCGTGTAAATTCGTTGGATATCCAAGATCAACTTCGAGAATATAGCCATAATCTTCGTCGCCAGTGAGTTCCAAAATTGTTTCTTTCCATTCTTCAGTTGTGTAAGTTTTTGGATCCATCCACTTGATATCACTAAACGGCAGTTTTTGCATTAGGCCATACCCATAAAGGTTATTAGCATCAACGTATAACAAATAGTTTTCGGGCTTTGTCTTATCGAAATCTTTCAAATATTTGTTATTTGCTTTCACATATCGTTTAATACACTGAGAAATGCCCCCGCGAATGCCTTTTTCAATCATCAAATACATATTATAATCGTTAATTAGCTGAAGCTCAATTTTCGTTAATTTTAACATTGCGTCCCATGCGAGACTGGGAGCTGTTAGATAGTGTGCCGGATCGAGTTTATAACAATTAAGGCAAATGTTTCTGAAATTTTCGAATATATCAGCAAGCAATAAAACATCTTGGATATTGTACAAATCAGAGTAATTTCCAAGATTTTTCTCTTTTAATTTGTTCCAAACGCTCAAGTAGTGTTGATAATCTTTCTCAGATATGCTCTCATCTGTCAAAAGTGAATAGAAATCTTGAATTCTTAATTCTTCTGTGTAATCAAGTTTTTCAATACTATCGATAAATTCATAGGGAAATATTCCTTTTCCTGGCAATATTTTAAAAATCTCTTCTTTGTCATTTGGCTGTCTTTCTATAATTTCATTCAATATTCTTCCATCCTGTATAAAATGATTTGTATGTTTGAAGTCTTCTTTCTTTAAATTTTTCGCTAATTTTTCGATAGATGACGCCATGAATCTAAACGTGTCTACGAAAGAGAATTTTATGAACTTTCTAGGTTTGTCACCATCAAATTCATACCCGTATCCAGAATTTACAGAGTAATTTATATATCGTTCATCGGTGTTTGCAATCAAATCAACATTACCGTATTGTTTTGCCAATTCTTTTATGTACAAATGCGTATCGTAATTAGACATATTGTGACAGAAAACGGGAATATTCTGAGGAAATTTCAAATTCAGATTACAAATTCTATGAGCTGCACCTCGAAATTTTCCAGTCAAATGACAGTGATCTCTGCATTTTTTGAATGCATCATAAGCAGAACTCCAATTATCTGGTAAAAACCCTAAAGTTTTTTCAGTGTCTTGATACGATATTTCTTCACAAATGTGGCAAAGATTTGAATTTTGATACGAAATTTCTTCTTCGTCAGTCAATTTCATGGGCTTCATGTTCTTTGAATTATATTTTTTAGCTATGTACTTCGATAATTTATTGAGTTCTTCAAACAATTTTGCAGGAACGTTCGGCAACTCTTCTTCATTTTTTGCTCGATAACATATCGGCTTGTACATACGATTGGTCACATTAGACACTAAATATAGAGTAAAACCATAAGGAATATGCTTCTGAATCTTGGTTGTAGTCGATTTTTGCGGATTGTTTTTGCATGTGGGAATCTTCTCTAATATGCTTTCAAAATCCATATAAATAACGTACGGATGGCTAAATTTCTTTTGGTAATTGGTAAATTTAGTTGTTTGACCCGGAAACGGCATAATTGGCTTGCAAACTTCATGTTGCTTACAAATTTCTAAATGATCTGATAAAGCACTATATTTGTAGAAATGGCTTAAACATCTTCGACACAAGAACGTCTTGTGAGCATTTTTTGATATCTGTGAACTCGCTAATCTACTTAAATCTGTTATCAAAAACATAATGGGATTTATCATCTTGTTTAACATACAATAAATCAACTTCTAACTTGGCGTCATAAACTTCTGAAATTTGCAACGGTACTATGTGTAGTTTTTTCATCAAAAGTATAGACATTTACAGACATTTTCGGATACTTGTACTTTGCTTTGCTGCTTCGTTTTTCAAATAATTGTATATCTTTTAAAGACATAGGATAGTCGAATCCAGAAAATATCTCATCGTTCACGAATTTTTCGTATTGTTTTGCTCTGTCAACATGAGTCTCGGGTTTTTCAATAGCGCATCGGATAGAGTAAATAAAGCAATAATCATCTTTATTTTTGATATTTACACAAGCTTTTTTATCTTTGATTTCCTTTGGTAAATCGATATATGATCCTGCGTTCATAAATTCATGTTTATTAAGGCTCAAAACTAGTTGTTTACAACTTTTAAATGTCCATCCGGAACCTTTATTTGGATTATTCGTTTGTTCTCGATGTGTTAATTTATTAAATTGCTTAGTAATAAAGTCGTTTACGTCAAAGATTTCGTCTGCTTTGATAGTAAAATACATTAGACATGTTTGCGGTTCACCATTCACTAAAGTTCGTTCGTATTCACATTCCAAAGAGAGATAGCCCTTCATATTTTTAACATTTTCTTGAAATTTCTCGATTAAACTTTTAATTTCTGACCGCATAATTGAAAGATATTTGTAAATTGACATGGAATTGTCGTTCAAGTTTGTTAAAATGTATTGCTTGAAAAGACCGTGTATTGAGGATAAAACTTCTACATCAATGATATTTTCGGATTTTACTTTAAGAGTTTTATCAATTTCTTCGATCATTTCAGACTTAGTTTTATCGTTTGTTTCTAAGGACAATTTTTCAGCGATTGATTGAATTTTTTCATCATTAAATAGATTGAGATCTTTTTTATCTTCCTTAAAGCTTTTCTTTAATTCACGCAATTTTTCTATATTGTACATCTTTTCGTGACCATCGATTTGATTCTCTTTAGCCCAAGTCCTCAAATAATTTAGTTCTTTATTATAAATTTCTTTGTTCTTCAAATGATTTTTCGAATTGTAATGACGAGTATAGTGATGTTCAAAAATGTCTTTTTTGCAGTATGGGCACTCTAACTTTTTCCGCTCCATATTTAAAGAGCAAAAATTTGTAAACTAAAATTTTGAGAAGTGGTGATTTTTGTGACAAATCAGCACAATTTCTGGTCAAATGTTTTCAGATTGTTCTATTTAAAGAGCAAAAATTTGTAAAATTAAATTTTGAGAAGTAGTGATTTTTGACACAAATCAGCACAATTTCTGGTCAAATGTTTTCAGATTGTTCTATTTAAAGAGCAAAAATTTGTAAAATTAAATTTTGAGAAGTAGTGATTTTTGACACAAATCAGCACAATTTCTGGTCAAATGTTTTCAGATTGTTCTATTTGTTATAGAAAAATCTTTTAACTAAATTTAGTTAAAAGATTTTTCTATAATAAATGGCAGCGCTGTTACAAGAGTTGAATAAGGTTGGTGAACTAAGATTCAAAGAATATAAGAAATTAGTGGAATTGGAAGAAAAAAAGAGATATAGAATCTTGAATTTGGAGAAAATGAAAGATAAATTCGGGTTTACAATAATTGCCGAGTTGGAAGATTGTAAAGTACACTTGCCGAACAGATTTTTGACTGTTTTGGATGAGAAAAAGGTTAAAGAATTAAACAAAAATGAAAAATTACACTTGATTGTTACTGGAAAGAAGACTATAAAAGATAAAGACTGTGGTACAATTAACTTTGTAGAATAAAGATTTTTTATTAAGATTTTTTGATTTTTTCATTAAAACAGCTTATAAATGTAGAAGCAAACATTGAACAGTAAAACAGCTAAAGATTCGGTTATTTAACATTCGTGCTTTCCTGTTAGATTTTATTATATTTGTTTATGGTTCAATGGACAGTATTTTACATTGATTTTCTGTCTGTCCCAAAAGTGGTCTAGAACCGGCATATTCATATCTACTCACATATATATATATATATATATATATATATATATATATATATATATATATATATATATTAAATTTGTATAAGTGGCAATAGCCTAATTTTATTTCAATAAACATTGAATCACAAAAAGTACTTGCTCCGCCGGGACTCGAACCCAGATCTCTCACTTTCCGTGTAAATGTGCTACTATTACACCGCAGAGCCCTTACTTTTTACGTTTCAATTATTTTGTATTTGGCCGTTTCTTTTACATATATGTTTAAATAAGCAACTAACATATGATCGGAAGACAAAATACCTGTCAAATGACATTTATATTCATTAAATTTGTGTAAGTGGCGTTAACCTAATTTAATTTCAATTAACATTGAATCATATATATATATATATATATATATATATATATATATATATATATAATAAAAATGTATGCTATTTTTTGTTTCATTTGCAAGTAAAACTGAAGCAAAAGTGTGCTTTAAGGTAAGATATTATATACGAAATGCATAAAATTTGGTTTCATGAATATTATACTACATATAACTAGTCACTTATGAGGTTTTTTTTAATTACAAGCAACACATTAGTAGTTACGTATCAAATGTTGATGAGTATGTAGCTCATTTAATTATAATATTCTAAATATCTTATTTATTACATGTCATATGGTTATAATTACTTTACAAATCTATATATTTAAAATTTTCGTATTACTATAATATTACCCACAATACTATTGATAAAATGCGTAGAAAAATATCATTAAGTGTCAAGCACTCTCATTAAACTCAATATTGTCTATTCAGAAATAAATCTTTATGTAAAATTTGAAATCGGTCATCTGGTTTTTTGACATCGTTCTGATAGAAAGATTGTTATAATTGAAGTATTTCCAGATACCAGATGTAAGAAGTTTAAAACTAAATATTTTAATAAAAAGTTAAAATATTCCAAGAAACCTCTCCGGTTTATTAAAAAATCTATCTAGCCCAAACTTTTTTAATGTTGAGCTATCATGTTTTTATTATCGTCTAAGTCTGGAAACAAGACGATCACTCACAGAAGTAAGATAAGGGAAGGAGAGCAAGCGGAAAGTGAAGGCCCTTTAGGTTTGCTTACAAAGGTGCTTGTCCAAAGTAAACTGCTTGTATCATTGGAATTCACCAGAGAGGATGAATGGGTTGAAATATTCTCAGCGTTCTATATCTAGGTGGATCATCGGATTTGTAATGTCCATACAGACCAGGACAAAAAGCCATCATCACCAGTGAATTGAAGTGGAATGTGAAGGAGTTTCATTTTAAATGTTAGGATTTATCTACGCAAATTATGTTATATTATATTAAACAATTAATTATGTGTTTACTACTTCACAAAACATATATTAGTATTTACTTTGTACTATAATAAAACATAGACAGCAAAATACGAAATAGAATACGCATTTACTCCTAATATTAAAGTTATGTAAATATATTTTAAGTACTTGGAATATTTTAGGAATTTGGAATTAAAATTTTGAACGCAGTAGGAAAGTTCATCACTCGAATTGTCATGATTATGTACCTAAACAGTTTCAATAAAGTGTGATATATACATAACTAGTTTATTATTATTTAATATTTTAATACAAATCTACTGCGATTTATTTGCTGAGTGTTAGCGAATCCTTTCCCTCAAGAGGTTTGAAAAAATTAATTTCGATATGTGTTTGTATCTGTCAGACGTCTTGATATCGGACTGATTCGTATACTTAAAATTGTACAGGAAGCTTTACAATGCCGAGTTCGATGATGGTCCATACTCCATAGAATTTGGCTGAGGATTATCGAACCTTTGTAATATGGTATTATGGGTTATCATGATGACAACAAAGAACTTCACATAAATGAATATGTATAAAAACTGTGCCAACATTCTACATATCAAACATGTAACATATCAAAATGAAATAAGCTATAGACTTACGTTTGAGTGCAGCGACAGCGACCTATGTTATTCGAGACGTACTGTGGGGTACTGCTAACTGGTTCTTAAATGAACTGTTGTAAAACCACCAAATATATCCATCGGGCCTTTGTCTCAAGAGACTAATAGAAAACTTTGTTTTAGGCTGCGCGTTAGCGATTATTACTCTTTGTTTCTGAATTTCTGTCTGATTTTCAAGGGAAGGAATTTCGCAAATATTTTTTCATTGGTGTTATGGGTAACCGTGATGGCAAGGAAAACCTCAGAATAAATAATTTACGAACAACTAAGTACTATTATAGGGAAAATAAACATGTGACGTATAAACGAATGTAGCTTAACCATACAAAATGTTGTTGTAATCATGTATTGTTAACTAGTGTGAAGAATTTAAACATTAATATATAAAACTTATTTTAGTTAATAAAACTGTAAAATTTATTCTTTGGCAAGTTATTTTAAGAAAGATTTCATCTTAAGACTTGAAATTAAGCATGAAACTTAATTTTCACATAGAAGAGAACAAGTGCTATGATTGTACACGTCCAACCGTGTAATTGAACTGAGCCTTATTAAAGCTTATCATAATTTAGGCTCAAACCAATTATTTTTGTTTGCTTAGTAATGTAAATATTTCTCTTGCGAATAATTGTCTGACGTTCTACCTGTCAATATTTAAATTTTGCATTTCACCATAACGAAGCATTATATATTGATCATTCTACATGCTGCTATTGTATATTTATATGGAGCATAGTTTTCTTTAATTATCGTACCCAAATAAATCATAGCAACTTTTTAAAATATAAATATCATTTGGGTTATAAATTCATTGTTGAGACAAAAAAGTATGTTTAAAGTGACATTTAACAACATGTTTGATATATTTGATTAATATTTTGATTTAATACCAAAGGACCTTTTAAAATTACTAAGCGGTTTGTTAATTCTTTGTGGAAAATAGAATGATGAAAATTATTAAACATTGAACTTATTAATTTTCCAGTTTAAAATAAATCCATTATTTTAATTTTGAACTGTGATTTTTATTTAAGACAAACCAGATAGTATTATATAGTTTAAAAATCTAGTAATAAATTTTACTGAATATTCACTCGGGGCTTACTTATAAAAAATATTTGATATCGTGTTGGATGTCTGAGTATTAATATCTATAATCCAAGTCGTTATAACGACTATAACAACAACATAATGTTGCATTATGAATTTTATAACATATCCTTTTTACTATGTAGTAATATGTTTTGTGTCTTAATTTAGAACAAAAATCATCTATTTAGGATGATAGTGTTAGCCTTAGGTAATATAACTTTATACCTATTATTAGTAATCATATTTCGGAAATAAAATTAATATATCTAGAATACAATGTGTAGTACTGATCAACAATGTTAATCTAAAGGTAAGATCAAACATTTAATTTCTTAAAAGCTTCTGGAGAATCTCCTTTAATTACACGAAATCCTTGCTGGCCGACAGTTTACCAAACTCATCCTAACTTGTCCTTTTATTAAACATTCTTTGCCACTTATAGGGTATTGCCATTCCTGACCAGCGTTTGAACAATCTGAGCACGATGCGATCATGATTACTTGTATTGTATGCTGATATGAGTGTTTATAGACGATACTTTAATATTAAACATTTGAGATATTTTTATACAGCAGTATTAGTAATGAAAGTTATCAGTTATGACCATCTCAAATAAACTGATCACAATTGCATTGTAATTTAATTTTAAGTTTTTTAGAGTACACAGTGATATAAAGTTTTATTAATTTATCCTCAATATAGGTTCACTTAAAACGCTAACCTTTTGAACCAAAGACAACAAATTTTTAGGATCATAAACACGATTATTCTCTCCCTGAATGCAAACTTCCCGAATTTTAGAGAGTAAACAATGATGATAAATATCTCTTAATTATTAGTCATAGATCCAAACAATATCATATTTATTGCCTTTAAGTGCGTTTTTAATATTTCCATTTAAGATTATTATATTATTATAGTAAATTCAACCTCAAATTCAACTTTAAACTGATTTTGATTTATATATAAACTGAGTGAAATCGAAATAACAGGTGAAAGCTCTGGTGCAAAGTTGTTTGTCAACGACAAGGACAGTACATTAAATAGTTATAGGAGGTTAATGGCTGCTGAGTGAGATTGTTCGATGGGTGAATTTAATGTTGTACGTACAAAAAGATAAACTAACGGTACGTTTTAATGTACAATCTTGACCATACATAAGTGAATTTTAAAATTTCTCACAAAGATAAAGGAAAAATAACGATTTTATTAAAAAAATTGTTTTACAACTGCAATAAAAACCGTAGTAAGGTGCAGCGATACCACCGTGTCAGTCAAATCTGGCAAACCCACAGATGGCACCTCATGAACTAAAAATATATTTAGGAAAAGGTGGTTGAAGGGTCTTCTTGGAATGGTTGTGGCCACCTCAATGCTTCCTTAATCCTTTGTGGTTGGCTTTTCAAAGCTCAAACACGAAGGAGTCCTGACCTCTGCCCATTTTTACTGTAGAGGCTGGAACAAAGGTACCACCCCACTAAGGTATTGCCCGTTATCCCTCCATATATAACTTAGGAAAGAGGCCATGTCTTACATATTCTGGGATAAATGGGGATGTTTTATAAATTCTTTTTCTTTCTTTAAACTAATAAGTGAAAATTGTTATTAAGTAACATGAAAAGTTAAATCTCAATATAAAATCCACGTCTATAATACCACGCCTAAAAGGCCTATAATACCACTTTATATAAATATTATATTGTGAGAGATAAATGAGGCATTTCAAAAATTAAATACGAAAGTTGCATGTCAACATGTACCACATTTAGATCAAAGTCGAATTAAAGAACGTCCATACTAACCCTATCTCCTTGCATTAAGAAGACAATCAATAAAATACTAAAAACTGTATTCGAGCCAACCCAGATAGATATTTTAATAATTTGCTGTTCACAGCGATATTGTAAACTTTCAAGTATTACGAAATATATTTAGCTAAACGACAATTGCATTTTGAACAAATGGGTGGAGTTTCAAGACTGCAAGACGCTATCCTGTTCGTGATTATGCGTGTACTTTATACAAAATAAAATACATATAATATGAAAAACAAAAGAAATTATTGAAACACTTTCGGACCAATAGGATGAAGTCATCCTTCATACATTTTTCGATTTTTATTAGTACCTTTTCCACGTTCTTAGATCTCGGTATGAGTCATGCTGCTGTTAGTGCTACGTGTGGAAGAAATAATATTTTTAAAAAGATACATTAAAAAGATAATTTTATGGTGAAAATTTAGTTTCTTAATTACACTTTATTGAAGCCTATAACTATATAATCACCACAGAAACCTCCTCTTGGTGATCCGTTTTGTTTATCTTTTACTATACTCCACATAGACAGGCTAACCTATGAGCGCAAATTTATTATATCTATATAGTTAGTTAGTTAGAAAAACTTGGCATAAATATGCATTCTTTATATTGTAATCATTTTATTTTAAAGGTTGTATGCAACGGATGATTCTGAAGGATCTATGTTAAGGACGTAATAGTGTTATCCCTATGGTTTGAATCGTATTGTGAACACAATATTTATATGTTAAAACTTTGCTTTAAGTTTAAAGAATTTTAGCTATTTATTGTTCTATTTTAACTTAGCTATGGCAAAATAACCAATTAATTATAAACAAGATTTAAATATTCTGATTGTAATGAGCTAAACATTTAGCATGAATGATTTCATACAAATCCCTACGTATATTGTGTCAATAGATTGAGTAAGTATTTGTTTTTCTCAATACATGTAACAGTGTTTGTTTTCGTTACAAAATCGTGTTTACAAGCAAAGCAAATCAGAGAAAATGTCTCGTTTTTTATCACAAGGAAAAAATTAAATTTAAACGTTTTATTAGTTTTTTTTTTTTTCAAAATAACTTACTTTATCCAGTAAATTTACTTATTATATACAGTTTTTCTACTTAAACGGACACAACAACGAGGTTTTTAGATTGGCGCGCTAAAATTTTGCGCCAGTTTAATTTTAAGGTCCTTGTTATAAGGCTATGAGTAACATCACTACTTAGACCAACTTAAGTATCAAAAACATCTGTTATATGAGCTTTATGGTTATATTATATGTTACTAAAATTACATAAAAGCGTCTTCCCGAAACGGAGCTTGAGAAATAAAGCAATCGAGCACTGAAATTGCTTTTAGTACTTTAAAGTAAACTGAGCTCTCAAAGAGCTGGAAACTTAATGCTTGTGCTTTTCAAACTCCATTCTTCCATTTGCATTTACATTTTCAGTGCGTATGTGGTGAATGAGTGAGTCACACCTTTCTAGGTGCATCGAGTGCTGGTATGTTATTAGTTTTCTAAAGGTTTATAGTAAAAAAAACTTCTTCAGATATTGATCAACAATATGCTCAAGAGTAAATCTAAGTTTAATCAAAATACACGTACAATCGTGTACAAATTATCAAGAAAATTACCTTTGCTTCTAGTGATGAGAAAAACATATATTTTGAAATTTGTTTTTGATTGTGTTAAGGATGGTAATGAAAAAGGATTTTCCATAAATTTGAAATCTTTCAGTGATAAAACAAAGCAGTAACATTACGTTTCAAGATTTGAAATTTGATCTCTTCATCAGGTAGATAACTAACCAAACTCTTAAACACTATCAAT
The DNA here is from genome assembly GCF_021130785.1 of Homalodisca vitripennis. NCBI lineage: Eukaryota > Metazoa > Arthropoda > Insecta > Hemiptera > Cicadellidae > Homalodisca > Homalodisca vitripennis. The sequence continues at coordinate 158,954,820 of NC_060211.1, forward strand.
GGGTTGGTATAGTTGAGTGCAGACCTATTGTGACCTTTAATAGGTAGTTCCGTTTTAATTAATATATTGGTGTTGTATTTTGTACATGTTTAAGAGAAGTATTGAGGATGGAGCTGACATGCAACATGTCTCAACGCTCTGGTATGATTTGTTTGTTTTAACCTTGGTTGTAGTTATGTGTTACGTTCATTATTCACCTAAGGAAGAGATCAGACTGTGAATCTCAAAACGGAGGGTTACTGATTTTTAATAACTAAACGATGGTAAATTTCCAGAGAAAATATGTATCCTTTAATATGTAGAATTTTTTGATAAAGAAGGTCCTAAAATTTTTAATTTATGGCAGATAAAATGTTTTCAAATCATTACAAAACCCTCTATAGTGACCTAGATATCAGAACCCACGTTATATCAACTCTCTACCAAACCACTTGCAGCAATATTATTATTTTTAATTTATTCCTAGGTATTTAACAAAGGCATTTGTATATTTAAATAAAATAAAAGGTGACGTACTAAGTTTAGTCTGTGGTACTGAGTAAAGCCGCACCTGAAATTAGACAACTAATACATAATTACCAGAATCAGCTCTGGGAAAGCAATACGGCCTGATTAGAACCAACATTGAACCAACTTTTCACTTACACTTAGCGTCATGCATTATTGAACGTGCAAACTTCACTAATGTAAGTTTTTAGCCAGTTTGTATACACTGTACATCATTGATTGATAAAGACGAGTCAGGTAATACTTCACGTTGTTCTAAAGCTAACTGAACATAAAACGTAAATGTAATAATATGTCCATTTCTGTACATTTTATATAAATGTGTATTCATTTAATTTCTTGTTTCCACAATAAAAAAGAAAACAAAATTGCTATATTGACGAAATTAATTTTTGGTTATAAATCTGAGTGCCTTTAGTATTTTAAGCGCAATATCTAAAATATCTGCGGATGGATTGTATTAAACCATCAATTTATTGACATTTTGTACACAGCAACACCATAAGGTGGCGGGTATTAACTTAATTCCCATTATTGCTGAAGATTTCAAAATTAGGTATATAAAATAGAATTGCTGTCTTTAAAAACCACACTGATGCCATACATTGTAGGAAATATTGGTGTGTACTTGCCGTTCACGTATACCTGGGCTTAGCAGTATAATGTTGAATTATTAGTACTATAACTGTGGTAACTACCGTAAAAATTACTGTAGCGCATAAAAGCCAAACTATTCTCGATAACGGAGTGGATAACGCATAGTTCTAATGCGTTTTTTAACCTTATACAATAAACATTTTTAATATACAGGACATTTGAATTTTTTTCCAAATGAGAAATTTATTTCATTATAAGAGTGGTTAGTTAAAAAAAACACATTGAAAAATCTCATAATATTCCAACAATGGACTAGAACGAACCTTTGAAAGAGATCAGTAATGTATCTAATGTTTAGGAAACATAGAATAACACTAATCAATGAACTATCAGGTGCTTTACACAACTGTTGTTCTTCAGGATTAATTCATATCTTAAAATATTTCAATATAGGGCAAATATTTAGAGAAGATCAATTCTAATGTATAGCGTTACTGGAATTGTGTTCCGTAGCAAGAAATCCGGGGATAACTATATTTAGTACGGTGCGGACAAGGTTGTAATCCAAACTCATGCAATTAAAAGTTGCAGTGCAGAGTCTCTTCGTTACCAGTCTGTGAGCTTTTATGTATAGTTTGTTTTCCAATACGAAAAATATTGAGCTGACACACACACACACACACATATACAATACATATGTGTACATATATATAAAAAATTCACTATGCTCTAATACCTGAGTGGATATCACATACTTTTCCAATGCATTGGGGTATGGGGTAAAAATATATTTATTATAACTATTTAAGACATACATCTTTTCACACAAATCATCCAAATTTAAGGCTCCTCCTATTTCATACTCCATATAACGGTATTACATGAATTTTATCGTTATTCTAAATGTGCCTTAAGTGATATTATATTATTGTTGTCAAATAATACAAAACAGAAACAAACATTTCTGCCAAGTTATGTTTAACAACGCGTATGTAGCTTTACTTTATTTCAGTTCATTCATGTTTTTTTTTTATACATCATATATCAATACAATAAAAAATGTAAAAGATGAGTTTTTATTAATAATTTGGGTAGTTAGAAAACATAAGTAAAAGTTAATTCGATCATTTAAATATGCAATCTTATCATTTCATGTTCACAATAAGTTGGTGTCAACATATTACATTTATGTTCAAGATCTTGATTTTTAGCAGGAAGTGAAAGTAAAAAGGTAACTCGATTAAATGTATTAAACCTGAAAGATTCAGGAGCAATCTAAAGTTTACTTGAATACTCAGATATGATGAACCTAGAAAGACGGAAGTTTTAGCAATAACCAGTGGGAAAATTGGTTATGAGGACTTCGGTTTCCATTATTTCACCACTTTAACAAGACCACTTTATTTCTAGCAGATAACAATGTAGTTGGTAGTAGCCGCTATAACTCAGGTTTCAAACTATCAGACATCGTATTTGACAGATCGAAAAAATCTAAAACACAAAGGTCTCATTAAAACACAGCGCAATTTTACGGCCAGACCTAGCAAACTACCATGTGCGAAGTATGTAGCAATACTAGCGAAATCCGTTTACTTTACCAATCCTAATCCTCACATTAGTGACATATCTCGCCATGTGAGACGTTACGACTGAGTTTGTTTCATAGTTTATGGCTCACCGGTCACTGGCTTGAACAACTCTAATCAAATAGTCATAAGTTCGAACACTTCTATAGATTAATTATCATCTAACTACACTAACTAAAAAAATATTATAAAAGATAACCATGGTAATTATATTTTTACACTATTAAAATAGAATTTTACTTTAATGACCTAATCTAATAACTTTACTAACGAATTGTATGCTAGGGTCAAAGTTAGAATCGTAACTTACAGTTTGGACAGAAAACAGAAAATATATTTTACTGTTAGTAAATTACGTAACGATGAAAAGCTGTCAATTAGTCGTTAAAACATCAGAAAATTAAACATACATTTTACTTCAATATACATAAAAACCTTATACATTTATACACGATTAAACGTGTGGAATAAAAGTTCAGTGCAATTTAAGGTCAATAAACATTGCACTGTTTTGTGGTTGCATTAGTAATTGGAAAAGTTTCAATAGTAGTTTATCAATTACTGCCTGAGTTGTTAAATAGTGCGATTAGAATTTCCCGTAATTTTACGTTTCACAGATTTGTGTGCAATTAAATGATCAGCAAAACATTCACATTGACAAAACTCAGTACCAATTAGTGGTCGTTCCCAACTACAACTGTTATTTCTAGTTTTAAATCGGTTACCTTTGAAAACTTAATGCTTTACGTATTCAACCACATACTAAAGCTTTTAGTCTTCAAACAAGCTATACTACGTAATTAATTATAAACAGTTTCATAGAATGTGGAAAGTTTATTGTTTTAGATTCAAATTGCGATAAATATGTAAAATTAAATGAACTATTCTTTTTTTGAAGGTTATTTTTTACGATGGAAGGATTGTGAAGGAAACAGGATTTTTCCGGACATTTGCCGTCGTTCAGTGAAACAAGAAATCAGTATCACTATCTAACACTATAGTGTTACTGATTTCTTGTTTCACTGAACGATGGCAAATGTCCGGAAAAATCCTGTTTCCTTCAAAATGAACTATGTCAGGAATTATACATACGATATAAGCTATTGCATAATAGACCGAGATCAGCATAAAATCAATAAAGTCAATTAAAGATCACATACAAGTGCTGTCACGCATATTGAACGTTCAAACTTCACTACTGCAAGTTTCGTTATAGATTGTCCATGATTACTTCATAAAGATACATTATGATGCCTTATAGTTCTACAAACTTATACATTTTATAAGATTTTCCTTATTATGTATGTAACTTTTTTTGAGAGATCGCATCTATTCCATATTTATATTAATATGAAATGATAAAAATGTTTTTGCAACGTTGAAAGTATTTTTATCGTACACCACAGTTTTCCTTAAACAATTAAAAATTACAAAATTCACAGTTTTTAGTACTGAGTTATTATACATAGCGTTAATGACAAATTCCATTAAAATATGTTTATTATTAACAGTGAAAACAAAAGTATTTTGTCTCTTTGTTTCTCCTATGTAAAATACATTTTTAAGCAAAAAAATATTTATTTAAATCATTTGCTTTCTCAGGTTTCCTCTACCAAATGCTAGGTACTAGTATTGCTTTTCTTAGAAGCAAAAGTTTATTAGCTAAAGTTTAGTAAATATAAAACTATTACGTCTAAGTGAGCACAGAGCCGCCACAACAAGCAACAGCTATTAGTGGCACAATAACTTTCTCTTATAGGCTAAGTGAAAATCACACCAACTCCTGCTCAGTTTGTTGACTTCTTTTGCCAGTAGTACAGATTGCAGTAACTATAAATTCGTGACGTTTATGTGCAATGGAGTAGTTGTATCATCGAGCAACAGCTTCAACAACCTCTATAAAATATGTGAACATTTTCAGTAACCAAATAAACCTTACTATTGCGCCGTTAGGCTAGTTACTTTTTTATATAGTAATCTGATGCAGTTTTCTCTGAGTTTCAGACATAAAATCGCTGTAGACGTCACTATAGTTAGCCAGCAGTAAAGGCAGGAGCCAACAGTTATTAGACCCTCTAGAATTTTATCTTTCAGTTGTAGAGACTATGTCGAAGGATGTTTTTTGTTATCTCCCCATCAGCGTGGGACAGAAGCAAAAGTTTATATTAACACGCTAGTCTATATTGAGACCAAATGCTAAAGTTGTAAAACAACTTTTTAAATTTTATATATATGTTTATTTATATTTGGAATATTGAGATATATAACTAAAAGGAAATTCTTTGTTTGAAGGTTATTTTTCAACATAAAAGGAGATATTTAAATTATTTTCTTTATTCTTATGATAAAGTGAATAATACCTTAATAGTTATTTAAATGTGTGCTATATAGATATAAAACACCATAAAGACAATTCGTGGTATCTTTTCAAATTAAAAATCATAATTAAATAAATTGCGTTATTATTTTAGTTACCATCTACATGTTATTATATGGGTTACGTGGGAAACCACTGAACATTTTACACTAGTATAATTTAGTGTGATTAGAGGTTTATCACACCTCAAATGCTTTTCATCAGATAGGAAACTGGGTTTTATCTGGTTTGGTTTGGTTGAATTTCCCATTATTTTCAATGCACAATGTGAAAAATTTCAAAACTTATAATCGTAAACTAGATACTGAATGCTGGGAAATGAACACAAAAAGTAAACAATCAACAAGTAACCATACTAGCGTTCCTAAGCGATCTCCTCGTCAGTTGGCAATGAAAAATGAACATCTGTTACAATACGTTTTCTATGTATCGGGTATCGCCATACAAAGCAGTGAAAGAACAATCACTTATATATCCTAATCACCCACAATAAAACATGTTAAATGTGAATTATGGCTCACTAAGGTAACCGTTTAATATTTAAAAGCCACATAAGAGTGGTACATTTTATAAAGATAAATTGTAAAACACACTCATGAACTTTTAATATCGTAATAATTTCAGTAGCAGATATTAGTTAAATAAAATAATGCCAGTAACAAAAAAAAATTTCCTCCCGACTATCCAAAAGGTATAAATTTAAATAAAGGCGAAATTCTGTACAGTATGTAAGATGGGGTCAATTTGGAGACAATTTGTTATCTGTATTCTACAATTGCCAAGACTTTCCACATGAGGTTTCAAAAGATGGGTTAGTGTTAAGCACTTTTAATTCCTCTAACAAATAGGTGATTTTAGGGATAAACTAATTTTCAGAATTCAGAATTTGTAGGAACGTTTTAGCAAAGTGTCTAAAAAGAACGTTTTATACTGACTAGCACAGTGATGAGGCAGTAAAGAATTAGGATCCGTAATATCTTAAAAGATTTACTACCAAACTTCTACTTTATCATTTTCGTACGGGTATTATTTATTACTTGCCTCATGAATAGGCTCTTCTTGGGAAAATTTGGAGGTGAGTATTGTTCTGTTTGATTTAAGACGTATATCTTTTCTAAAAAATCATCAAAATTAAGGCTTGAATGTGCTCCAATTTTATACTCCATATAACGGTATTAATTTAGTTTTATTATAAATTTGCCTTTAGTGATATTACATTATTACAGTCAAATAATACAAAACAGGAAAAAGTGTCTGAGAAGTTTTGTTTAACAACGCGTATGTACTTTACTTTATTTCAGTTCATTCATGTTTATTTTTATACATCATATATCAATACAATCAAAATTTAAAAAGTTAATTGGATTGTTTAAATATGCAATGTTTTTATCATTTTCATGCTTTACAATAAGTTAAAGTGATTTGGTGTCAACATGCTCAATATGTTTATTTTTAGCAGGAAATCGAAAGTGAAAACAAAATATAATTGATTAAATATATTAAACCTTAAAGATTCAGAAACAATGTAAAGTTTACTCAAACACACAGATATAATGAAACCTGGATAAGACGGAATAGTTAGCAATAACCAGTAATAAGATTGGTTATGAGGACGTCAGTTTCCATTATTTCACCACTTTGATACAGACCACTCTATTTCTAGCAGAAGACAATTTAGTTCGTAGTGGAGCTGCTATATGTAAAGTTTAAAACGATCAATCATCGTAGTTAACAGATCGCAAAAAAGTCTAAAACCACACGGGTCTACACAGACAAACCCACAGCGCAAATTTTACGGCCAGACCTAGCAACTACCATGTACGAAGTATGCAGCAATACTAGAGAAATCCATTTACTTTACCAATCCTAATCCTCAAAACTAGTGACATATCTAGCCATGTGAGACGTTACGACTGACTTTGCCTCATAAGTTTATGGCTCAACCGCTCACTGGCTTGAACTCGCCTCTATCCAAATAGTCATAAGTTCGAAACACTTCTATAGATTAATTATCATCTAACTGCACTAACTAAAAAAATATATAAAAGATACACCATGGTAATTATATTTCTACACATATTAAAATAGAATTTTACTTCAATAACTTAATATCAATAACTTTACTAACGAAATATATGCTTACAGTTTGGACAGAAAACAGAAAATGCATTTACTCTTAGTAAATTACATAACGATGAAAAGTTGTCAATTAGTCGTTAAATACAATTTATAAAATGAAACAAACATTTTCACTTGGCCTTCAATATACAAGAAAACTTTATACATTTATATACGATTTAAAATGTGCAATAAAAGTTCAGTGCAATTTAAGGACAATACACATTGCACTGTTTTGTGTTGCACATTAGTAATTGGAAAAAGTTTTCAACAGTAGTTTATCAAATCACTGCCTGAGTTGTCTAAATAGTGCGATTTAGAATTTCCCGTAATTTTACGTTTCACAGAATTTGTGTGCAATTAAATGATCAGCAAAACATTACATTTGACAAAACTCAGTACCAATTAGTGGCCGTTCCCAACTACAACTGTTTATTTCTAGTTTTTAATCGGTTACCTTTGAAAACGTAATGCTTTACGTGAAACTATTCATTCAGCTTTTTAGTCTTTAAATAAGCTGTAATACGTAATTAATTATAAAAAGTGTCATAGAATGTGGAAAACTTATTTAATATTAAGTATTATGCAACATATTTTATTTTTTTAGTTTCGAATTTGCTATACATATATGAAATTAAGTCAACTATGTCATGAATTATACATACGAATATAAGCAACTGAGCATGATAGACCGGGATTGGCATAAAAATCATTAAAATCCAGAGATCACATACACAAACTTTCAAACTCCACCACTGCAAGTTTCGTTATATTATGTCTTGTAACTTTTTTTTTGATCGCATCTATTCCATATTTCTATTAATATAAGAAATGATAAAAATGTTTTTGCAACGATTGAGAAGTATTTTTTGTCGTACGCCCACGTTTTCCTTAAACAATTAAAAATTCACAGTTTTTAGTAATGAGTTTATTATACATAGCTCTATAATTGACAAATTCCATTAAAATATGTTAATTAATAACATGAAAAGAAAAGTATTTTGTCTCTTTGTTTATCCATGTAAAATAAATTTATAAAGCAAAGCACAAAAATATTTATTTAAATCAATTGCTTTCATCAGGTTTTCTACACCAAATGCTAGGTATGTTTATTGATTTTCTTAGAAGCAAAAGTTTATTAGCTAAAAGTTTAGTAAATATATAACTATTACGTCTAGTGAGCACAGAGCCGCCACAACAAGCAACTGCTTGTTGCACAATTACTGTCTCTTATAGGCTAAGTGAAAATCACACCAACTCCTGCTCAGTTTGTTGACATTCTTTTGCCAGTAGTACAGATTGCACAGTACCTATAAATTCGTGACGTTTATGTGCAATGGAGTAGTTGTATCATCGAGCAAACAGCTTCAAAAAACTTCCTATAAAATATTGAACATTTTCAGTAACCAAATAAGCCTTACTATGCGCCGTTAGGCTAGTTACTTTTTTATATAGTAATCTGATGCAGTTTTTCTATGAGTTTCAGACATAAAATCGCTTGAAGATGTCACTATAGTTAGCCAGCAGTAAAGGCAGGAGCCAACCGTTATTTCAACCCTCTATAATTTTATCGTTCAGGTTATAGAGACTATGTCGAAGGAGGTGTTTTGTTTATCTCCCCGCATCAGCGTGGACAGAAGCAAAAGTTTATATTAAACACGCTAGTCTATATTGAGACCAAAATGCTAAAGTTGTAAAAGAACTTTTTTAAATTTTTATATATGTTTATTTGTATTTGGGAATATTGAGGTATACTAACTAAACAGGAGAAAGATATTCTTTGTTTGAAGGTTATTTGTCAAACATACAAAGGAGATATTTAAATTATTTTCTTTATTCTTATGATAAAGTGAATGATACCTTAATAGTTATTTAAATGTGTTCTATATAGTTATAAAACACCATAAACACAATATCGTTGGTATCTTTTTCAAATTGCAAATCATAATTAAAAACATTGCTTTATTATTTTAGTTACCCCATCTACATGATTATTGTACCGTTAGTTAGTTAGATTTTATATAATGTAAATTTCACAACCTAAGTCAGCCCAGTGATAATTTAATATTATTTTTTTTATCCAATGTTAAGGAACTAAATTATCGGCGGAGTAACGTACCTAATTTGGCGACGCGTATGAATACTTTTATTTATTCTAAACCCTTTGTAGCAGCCCTACTACGTGAACGATCTGACCTCGCGCGCCTTGTTCGTAAGTAACAATGTATCTTTCCGTTTTATTAAATTAGACCTTTGATGCCAAACATATAAAAATGAATGTAAGTAAAGTAAAGTTGTAAATAGTAAATTAACTTACCCTTGAAGATCTTTTATTTGCTTGATTGAAATAGATACAAGTTGTGGCGTCGTCCTTCTGACGAGCACGTTGTTGTAATAACGTTATTGTCTCATTAAATGGCTAATACCGTCGCAAATTTGTTTTAGGCGAGCTCCGTATCTCACGTAATTATTTGAGTAATGCTACCACTTTCATAACTTCTACTCCTCTTCTACCTTTCTAGCAAAATAACCTTTCTTAGACTACAGATTCAATGTCTCGTGGCTAAGACGCCGACACCCGGGTTGTGAGTCTAACATTGCGAAGCGGAAAGTAAAATCTCAATGTTTTATACAGTAAAACAACGTTCGTAGACATAATTCCATAGAACATTGAATATTTTAGGCCCACCTATCATATTATACCATTTTTTAGTTCTTGTACCCTAATTGGCGAGCCAGACGTGGCAAGGTATACTTTTAATTTACCAACTAAAAGTGGTGCTTGTAAATTTCACTGATTAATTTAACTTATAAGTAAACTTTGCAATTCGAGTATTTATTACTACGACCTCAGAAGTCCACCACCCCCATGTGTTATCGTCATTCGGTACATTATTATTATGGGTTATGTGCGGAAACCACTGAACATTTTACATTAGTATATAATTTAGTTTGATTAGAGTGGTTTATCACACCTCCAGTGCTTTTCATCAGGGAAAATTAAACCGGGGTTTTATCTTGTTTGGTTTGGATGAATTTCCCATTATTTTCAATGCACAATGTAAAAATTTCAAAACTTGTAGTCGTAAACTAGATACTGAATACTGGTTAATGAACACAAAAAGTAAACAATCAATAAGTAACGCATACTAGCCTTCCTAAGCGAACTCGCTCGTCAGTTGGCAATGAAAAAACGACACATCTGTTACAACGCGTTTTCTATGGATCGGTTATCGCCATGCAAAGCAGTGCACAAGAAAAATCACTTATTTATCATAATCACCCACAATCTAGACATCTTAAATGTGAATTATGGCTCACGGCGCTTAGTATTTAAAAGCCAGATAAGCAAGGTACATTTTATAAAGTTACAATTTTTAAACAACATTCTCATCAACTTTAATAGCGTAATAATTTCAGTAGCAGATATTAGTTAGATAAAATAATGCCAGTAAAAAAATATTGCCTCGCGAACACTATCTAAAAGGGATAAATTTAAGTGAAGGCGAAAATTCTGTACAGTATGTAAGTTGGAGTATTCTGTATTCTCCAATTGCCAAGACCTTCAACATGAGGTTTTTCAAACATGGATTATTGGCACTTTAATTCCTCTTATAAAATAGGTGATTTTAGGATCACTTAAAATACACAACTAATTTTTAGAATTTTTCTGTTAGCCCGCAATATATATCTAGAACTGACCTATAGACTTGAAATGGAACATGAAGCTTTATTTCTGTGTCGCAACACCGAGGTCCACCGTAGTGCATGTCACTGCATGGGATTTGCCTAAGCGTCATCAGCAATTTGTCTTGGTAAAATTGGTCTTATCATTAACATGATTGCAACGAGAAAATCATTAAATAAATAATTGGTTTTTAAAACAAACTAAAAACTTTCATAAGACGTTTTAATACTTAAGAGAAACATACTTAGCTACAAATTTTAATTTTCGTTCGCAACCTCAGAAAAACGTTTGTACGATGGAGACAACAACTACGAGGCAGTATATTTTACTATAATAATTTAGAATTTAATCTCCATTAGTGTTTAAGTTTTCGATCCTGACATGTACATTATGTCACAATGAAACTCTTTGTTTCATTTCAATTAATTTTGTTATTTGTGTTTAAAAAGTTATATAAAACCTTAAAATAAAGAGCATTTTATGGAACTTATTCATGTTAAGGAACTGGAGGGTAAACTTTCAGAACCAACACATCTCATTGAAGCTCGTAGTTGCCAATTTAATTACGCTTTTGAATATCATACTTCACTTAAGTAAAGTCACAGTTTTTTAGTTATATAGGACAAACAATCTACTGTTACTAAGGTTTTTATTTTAACCCTATATAGAACAAATCAATGTACACATTGTTCGCTACAGTACTTATACGAGTATAAACACGTGATGCATACAACAAACGTAATAATAACTTTAGTCCCTGTTTAAGTACCCTGTTAAAATATGACTGGGGTAATAACAGCAACTGGCAGAGGAATTGAGTGGTCATTATTCCTTGTTAGTGAACCATAAACTTCATGCAACAGATTTGTTGGTTTAAAACGTTGTTTAATTTTTTTAATATCTTTTCATACACTTTCACGTTTCCGTATCTACGTTTCCATTGTAAAGTAAAAAGTTTGAGTTAAATTTTGCTAAAAGTGTTTGAATACCACATTAAAATTAACACTCAAAACTATATAAATATAGCAATGTTGTCTACTAGTATCATACCATTGGAGGAAAATGTACAAGTTAATATGTCAGTTTTACGTTTTTTTTAAAAATCGTAGTAATTATTTAAAAATTTACATGATTTAAAAATGTAGGTTTTTTACCTCAGTGAACGAACGCGATTAATAATTCGTTTGGATAGTATTAAATAGTGAAATGTTTTTCGGTTATAGCGTCATACATTTTAGGCTATGCATTATAAGGCTACATAGGCTCTCGCTGTTTAATTCCTCTCTCTTCTGCACAAGGATTCTATTGCAACGGTCTTAACAATGTACAGAGTAATATATTAGTCATGCACATAACAATAAATGGATCTATTTATGCAGCATATTGTATATTCTCTTTCAATCAACTTTGTTCTTAGATATTCCTTGCAATATGTCAGTTAATAACCAAACTTTGTTTAAGAAGGTTGTACTTAGATGAATCAATTTCCATTCCCAATACAGCATTATATTAAATTATCGTTATTGCCCTACGTAGGTTCTAAGATGTGAAATCAATATGCTTGTTTTCAGGAATCTTCACTGCATAGCCAGAAAACGAAATGACCTTGAAGCTAGACTTGAAACTTTGCACGAAGCTTCATTTATATTTATAAGGAAAACCTTAAAAGTGGACTTGAACCTGTGCACGAAGCTTCATTTATATTTATAAGGAAAACCTTGAAACTGGACTTGAAACTGTGCACGAAGCTCCATTTATATTTATAAGGAAAAGTGAGTTTCAAGTCACATAAGGGGACTTGGCTGAGTGTTAGTGAATATTTTTCTATTGCTCTTATGGGTGACTATCATGGTAACTTGAAAATAACACAATAAATACATTTGAAAACGAACTCAACAAACCGATAAGAAGTTGAACCATGTGACATAATAACATATGTAACCTAACTATTCCAACATTATATTATAGTCACCTCGTGTGTACATTATTATTGTTTAAATACTGGTATGACGCCTAATTTAATTTTTTAATCTCATTGTATCATGTGGTAAGAAATGCTGAGAAATATTTCATATGTAGTCTTAAATGTCGCTTTTAAATTGATTGTATATCTGTCTATCTGTACGCCGGACATCTCAATATATATATATATATATATATATATATATATATATATATATATATATATATATATATATTAAAACATTTTCCATGCATACTCAGTGAAGCCTGTTAAGACACGTGGTGGCATACTTCTGCCTTCTAGTATATGTGTGCATATAGTCGATTCGTAACTTCACAAACTGTTTCTTGTACTAGTCACCTTCTCAGCTTTGATTACTGACATGACAAGTCGTGTTTATTGTTTGTGTGTGAATCAAACATGAGGACTGACCAATCATGAACATGGTTTGTTCATACAACAAACGGTTGTACTACTAGTAAACCCGTTGTATTTGGAAATACAACACAAATACTAGTGCTAACATTACAGTCTAGGAATACACTAGAACACGTGTCGCGCAGCAGGCTTCTCAGAAACTTCTCGTAAAATTACAAGTCTACAGATAAAACCTTTCTCGAGATTTTATCTTGAGACGTGTCTTGCGTAGAGTTATCTTTACATGAGTCAAATGTAAAACTTCATTTGATTGTACTAATATATTCTAGGTGATACTTTCTCGTTACCATCATGGTTACCCATAAGATAATTGTGCAAATGTTTACCAAACACTCCGCTAAACCCTATGTAAATACAAATTTATTGTCGAACTCGATATTTCATATATATAAATGATTATTCATGCAAAGATTCGAATAAAGCATAGTTCTTTCTCGAGATACCATAAGTTCAGGCAGAGATACGGAATAGAAATATGACAGCCTCCTTGAGTGATAGACTTGTGCTTACCCTCAGCCAAAGTTAAGATTCTCTTAATTCCTTCACGTTATATAAACTTCAGTATCACCTATGACTTTGGTGGTTACTTGAAGTTTTTATTCTTGAAATTTGCAATGAACCTTTTTTATAAATAGTCAAGAACCAGTTTACTAATCGTGCATACACCCTCATGGTATATTCCGTAATCTATCGTTAGGAAGACTGTTACTTTTTTGCGATATTATGAAAATATATTGTTCTACAGGGTTGTGCAAAAAGAACGGATGGATTTAAGTAGCATAGTATCAGTGAAAAGGAGCAGTCAATGACCGCTGAGTGACATCATTCTGTAGAATACAGAGTCCAGTTCTAGTAACAATTATGCAGTGGGCCGTGCAACATCGCGTGATTGCTGTTGAACAGTATTTCATAGTGAATGAATCTGGCATCACTGTTCAACGAAGCTTTCGTTGAGAGTTTAATGTTGAGCGTAATGGTTCGATGCCTAATTGCAATAGGATACTTCTTTGGGTAAACTCGTTTCGTGCAACAAGATGAGATGCAAATTATAAATCGACTGGTCTTCCTTAGGCACGAAGTCTGAAAAATGTTGACAGTGTCAGTGCATCAGTTCATCAAATGTCTTCACCGCTCGACTAGGTAGTGTTTTCCGACCTTGATAATATCACATCGATCGTTACAGCGCATCCTGACAGTATTGTTAAAATTTGATCCTTACAAGGTTGTAATGAAATGAGCTTCACGAACGTGACTGTGATCGACGAATAACTTTTTGTAAGAAAATGCTTATGTTGTTGAAAATTAAATTCTGTTTTAATTATGAAAAAGGGTCTGTAAACAAACAGAATTGTCGCCATTGGGTAGCTAACAAACCACAAAAATGCACGAAACTGCACAGTTTTAAAGTTACGGTGTGGTGTTCGGTCTCAAAAATTGAAATCGTTGGAACTTATTTTTTTGAAAAGGGTGGTACATTAGCTAAAGTTAATTTTTAACGTTATGTGGAAAGGCTATGCAACTTTTTGCAGCCACAACTTGAAGCTTTTGGTATGGACATGTCAGAAATATGGTTTCACGAGGATGGAGCCACAGCCCGCATTATATAATACATCTTTGGAAATCGTTAGAGAAATGTTTCCCGATTATGTTATTTTACGTTTAGGTGATTTCCATAGGCCCGCATGCTCCCCAGCACGATAAAAGCCGTGCGACTTCTAAGAACAGTGTAACTTTAATTCAAAGTGTGCCGTCACGAACCTCGTTCACTCGAAAGTGTGATGGCTGCAGTATGTAAAGAAATTACTACTGTATCACAGGACACTATGACAAAAGTTATAGAGTAAAATAAACTTAATATTATATCAATTTAAAATTCATTCGTTCTTTTGCGCCACCTGTGTAAATTTGTATTTGCTGACTCAAATATTTTTTAATATTTTTACAATATTCATTTATGTAGTTATACAAATTTATTTTCTGTCTATTGAATTCTAAAATATCAATGAGTTAATGAATTAATCCGTGATTGAATGCCAACCAAAGATTTGCATATCATGCACAAATTAAGTACATATGGAAAGTTAATAATTTTATTTATGAGGTGAGTACAATATCAGAATATACTTTGCCAACATGTGTCTTGTAGTTTTGAACATATGCCATAACAGAAAACAATGATATAGTATGCAATTTAATACTTTAGATAATAAACACCCGTATAAAACCGAAGTAGTATTTGTATATGTCTAGGATATTGTTCTTTAAATTGAAGGGATACACGAAAATCAACGTTTGTATCACTGGATTTTATAGTTTTTGCTAATTTGCACAGTTTTTTCAGACGAAAGTAAACTCGTTTTGGGTATAATACTGTGTACAACAGATTTAAAAGCAAATGGAACAGTAAAATCATTGTAAAATTTGGGTCTCTATGTGGTAATTTGGGACGTATTCAACCATTCCGCCATCAGCCGCTATGAAATTTAATATGCTGATCGTTTAGAGGAGCCCCTCCCACCAATCAGTGACAGTATAATTTTAATGTCTTTGTGTCTGTCCGTGAGAATAAACGATCAATTACAGATGAGTTAACTTAGAGAGTTGAAGTTTTAGTTAAAGAACACTTCTAATACCTAAATAAATGTTTAAAACGGCAATCACCGTTTCACTAAAAGTCTACACATCCCTGTAGCTTTTCATATCGGGATGTGGGGGAACGCGAAGTCTCCCACGCTGTCCTGAAGTCTGTTTTGAAGAACCTTGTAATATGTAAATGCAACGAAACTAGATTATGATAGCCTACTATTTACAAAATTTCTTTTTATTAATTTTTCATACAATTACGAGGATAAAGAGTTAACAGCTAATAAAAAATTAATATTTATTGAGTTTACAATCTAAAATATTAGTGTTTACATTTTATGAGCTAGTCAAGTAAATATAAACATAGAACGGACATAATAGTGTTTAAAATCAAAACATACGTGCATGTAGTTACAATAACGCTAAGCAAGTACTGTTTTAGTCCAATGAAGAACCGGATGGCATACAATAATGGAATTGAAGCCCATAAAAACACTTTTAGCTTTATCTACTCTATAAAACTTCAATATAATCAGAATTTTTAAATACATTGTAATCATGTTTGTAATAATATTTTTATGAAAATTAAATAATTTAAACAATGGTCTTATAAATTCTAATGCAAATTTAGTTTATGAACCTATGTGTAGGATACAAATATTTCCAAGATAGAAGGACGCAACAGTAACTATACTAACAGGCTTTTCTGAGGTTGCACGCAAAGCTTCTGATCTATAGCTCATTTCATTCTCGAGATGTCTCGTGGAATCATAAAAATAAATACAATTGTAAAAATAAATTTGAACGAAAATTACCTCATTCTTGTAAACATGACGTTTTAAGCAAAATTTAAGTTTACATATGAAATTTTTCTAGACGTATCGTGCGTGCCACATGATACTTTCAGACTTTTCTTAAATAAAATGTTTTCATTTATTTGTTTTATAATATGTTTGTTGTGTCATTTATGTTTTATAATAAAAGTCCACTCACAAAGTTAGAATAAAGTAACGGCTGCATACACAGTTAAATTATGTATAGTTTAAAAACATTTCACACCTAAATATTTTTAATAAACAGAAACAGTTTTGACCATTTGGAAAGTTTGTATGAAAGTTGCAACTTTGTGTAATATAAATGGGTAATTCAGTAAAATATGTGAGTAACCAGTTCAGGCAAATGCCGAGCGTAGTCAGTAAGTGAGAGTGCAGTTAGCGAGTTTTTACAGCCCAGTCCCGGCCCTCCATCATGAGTTGGTGGTAAACGAGCAAAAACTCGCCAGTCTAATCACGAGGGGCTATTAGATTTACATGAGTGATGCCCTCAAGACCTGTTCTAGGGTTTAAACTTGGTATTCATTACATTACATTATTGTTTTTTTTTATGAATCTAAATTACTTAAAATCATGTAACGTGAACAATGTACAGGATTAGTTTTCTTGAGCACTGGAATCATTTAAATTAAATATCACTAGTACATTACTACACGCTTTTCCAATATTAATTTAACTTCTTTTAAAACTTTTCAGAATTTGTAGCAAAGTTTTAGCAAAGTGTCTAAAAGAACGTTTCATACTGATAGCACAGTATGAGGCAGTAAAGAATTAGGATCGTAATATCTTAAAAGATTGACACAAACTTCCACTCTATCATTTTCGTACGAGTATTATTTATTACTTGCCTCATGATAGGCTCTTCTTGGAAAATTTGGAGGTGAGTATTGTCTGTTTGATTAAAGAATCAACCTTTAAAATCCGTTGGCACAACCGGTTACCTTAACCTTTTTAAGTTTATATTTTAATATTGTAGATATATATATATATATATATATATATATATATATATATATATTGTTTCAAAAGGTAGGAATACAGCTAAACTATGATGAACACCGGTTTCTAGCTACCGTGCTAATATTACATAAAGTTAGTTAATCGGCATCAAAACAGGGACCCCATTGCATAGTATATCAGTTGCAGTGAAACAATGCACTCAAGAGCCGAGTGAAGCAACGTTCAGATTTTCCCTATAAGAACAGATAAGCATAACAGTGAACAATGCACTCCCGAGTGAAGCAATAGCACCCATTGCATGTATATCAGTTGAAGTCAGTGAAGCAACGTTCAGATTTTCCCTAAGAACAGAATTGCACTGAAACAATGAGAGCCGAGTGAAGCAACGTTCAGATTTTCCCTATAAGAACAGGGACCCCATTGCATAGTATATCGGTTGCAGTGAAACAATGCACTCAAGAGCCGAGTGAAGCAACGTTCAGATTTTCCCTATAAGAACAGAGACCCCATTGAATAGTATATCAGTTGCAGTGAAACAATCCACTTAAGAGCCGAGTGAAGCAACGGTTAGATTTTCCCTGTAAGAACAGGGACCCCATTGCATAGTATATCAGTTGCAGTGAAACAATGCACTCAAGAGACGAGTGAAGCAACGTTCAGATTTTCCCTATAAGAACAGGGACCCCATTGCATAGTATATCAGTTGCAGTGAAACAATGCACTCAAGAGACGAGTGAAGCAACGTTCAGATTTTCCCTATAAGAACAATGTCAAACCTCGTGCAGTTTGAAGCCCTTGTTTTTAATGTTTAATGTTTTTAAAGTTTTGTGGGAGATGTTTCCCTTAAAAAAAATTATATCCAACCACACGATTGTTTAGTTTTTGTTTGTAAAGAGTGTACTTTTTACATTTTTTACGCTTTAGCCCTTACACTTGTAAGGGTTACTAAACTGAAATGGTTTTAAAGTACTCTATACAAATATTAAAACAAATTAAAATCATTCTAATGTGAATTAATCATGTCTAAATATGTGAGATATCCCTACGGCTAAAAATAAGGGAGTAAAATTGTGTGAACTTTAATATGATGTTTATGGAGTGAAGCATACAAACAATTTATTGCTGCCTCTCAACCTACATTTCCCTCAGCCTTTTGATAAATTGAATGCGATTGCATGTTTATGATTCATTACAATTTTTTTTAAAGGCATAAAATGTTAAATATTTGGCATTTTCAGTAATAAACCAGCCTAATTAGCTACTTCCTGAAGGTTAGAGACTAATGTGAATTGAAAAATGTAAATCCCTGTCAGAATTAACCTGTAAGTAATGTAATGTTCATAATGCTAAGCAATTAATTACTGTTGTGTATTTCCACTTGTACTCATCATTTGATGTACAACTGTTGGCTTGATCATTTTAATTTTATTATTAACTCTGAACCTTTAATCTATAATTAATTCCAAATATATGCTCTTTCAAAGATTTTACAGGTAAAATTTTAACTTTCGAGTACTTTATAACAAATGATGCATTAAAAATTTATTTTAGGAAATCTTTCAAACTTTAATACACAACTACGCTCACATTTGCTCATCTAAATTGAATTGATGCCGTTACTCACTTTATGTGCATTGAGCTTTAATAATACGGTTTTAGAATGTACTGTTAATTAAATTAATAGTTTATTTCAAATTAATGTATAATATATTTTTAAGGAAATAAAAAACTACTCAATAACTTATTAATCGTAAACTAAAGTGAATCAATAGGTTTCTGATAAGTTTGCCTAATATTTCTAACGGAGACACTGTATTATAATGGATGAAATTACATTTTCCACTACAAAATTGTCGTATCAAGACTATACAGTCGAAGGATAAAGTCTATGCTAACGTGTAAACCATTAAATTTTTCTCTTCAGAATCATCTTAAAATGTAATAGAATGGTCTTTGAATAGTAAACAAATACACACTTATCACATTAGAATTCTTTAGCTCAAACATGTCTCAGGACATTGAGCAAACACTTATAAATAGTTTTGCTGCGTGATATGGTGGATTTATCTTGTTCTGTACATTTTAGTTATGTAAGTGATTATAATAAATACATTGAGTAAAATTATTAAAAAATCTATTTTTGTACTACAGTTTAGAAACCATTGAAGATAGAGACAAACTTTAAATGTAGAATTTTTTTTGGACCTTTCTAATTATGTACAACACAACCTAGGTTGCTATTTGATTTTTTTAGATTGGGGCTGTTAAGTATTTCAAAATTCTATGTATTTTTAAAATGTGTAAATTTTGGGGTATGGTGGCATTTGATGATATTTTCGATAAGCCGTCTCATCATTACTTTTGAATAAAAATATCGTCTCTAAATTTGTGCAGGTAGTTGCAATAAATTTACCCACAAACCCCTGATTTTTTTACGTTTTGGTGTACCCTGTACATAAGCAGCAAAATAGGTTCAAAGTTTTTGCATGAAAATAATCAGTGAAGAAAAACACGCCACCAGAAATGAGATATAACTCAACATACCTTTACATTACCCTTTTTGGGGAGTTTTAGAGGTTTCAAAATAATTTCTCCAAATTCTTTGGGGGGAAATAGGGGGGTTTAAGTTGTTACGAATAATCTACCTCGTTTGGTTTTGGCCGCTATACGTACTGTACGGGTGGTCTGCCTCACCCTGTATTTTTACGGAATTTGATCTATAGAGGGGAAAATGTGTATGCATTTTTAGTGAAGCCTGTTAAGACATATGGTGTAGCGTACTTCGGCCTTGTTTAATTGTACAAAACTGGGATATCAGCGTTTTTGTCAGGAGTTTTATTTTCCCCTTGTTGCAAATGACCGGATTTATATAAAGCGTCCTTATAGCATTTTACAGGAAACTTTAGACCTAAATATAGTTAACATTTTATATTGATATAAAATTAAGTCCAGTCTGGAAGCTCAGGATGGTAAGGGATGGATGTTATCATTTGCAGGATATTTGCACCATTGCTTTTATGTATACTGAAGTATCACATTTTGTCAGTAGTTTCTAAACAAGTACTGACTAAACAGACTAGCTAAATACAGGTTCTTTAATGAAAATATAAAGTACAACAGGTGGGTTGAGTACCACAATTATTTAATAAATTTGCCCTGTTTTGATACAATAAACATTTTTATATAACTAACCGAAAATAATAAACATTCCAACAATGTCTCGTTATTATCATTTACTTTAACATATTGGTAGTTTATTTATAAATTGATAATATATTTTAAAGCATATATATATATATATATATATATATATATATTCATTAAATTTTTATAAGTGGCAATAGCCTAATTTCAATAAACATTGAATCTCAAAAAGTACTTCCTCCCCCGGGACTCGAACCCGGATCTCTCACTTGCTGGGTGAATTTGCTACTATTACACCACAGAGCCCTTACTTTTTACGATTCAATTATTTTGTATTTGGGTGTTTCTTTCACATATGTGTTTAAATAACCAAACTAACATATGATCGGAAAACCAAATACCTGTCAAATGACTTGTTTACATTCATTAAAGTTTTTATAAGTGGCAATAGCGTAATTTAATTTCAATAAACACACACACACACACACACACACACACACACACACACACACATATATATATATATATATATATATATATAATTATTTACAAATATTTAAGGTATATTTGGAAATATAGTTTAGATCAGGTTCACATTTATCGAAAAGAATGTCGTTTCGACCATATTTAAATTATTTTTCTTACAAACATTTTGAAATTCAGTTTTTATTCCAAAATTATATATTACGTGTAACATTAAGACGCGTCTACAAAAAACCTAGAAGAAGACATTTATTTTGCTACTAATTGACTGAGAGCCATTAAAATGTTCTATTGGTCTTTTGGATGACCATTATAGCAATGATAATTATAATCGAAAAACAAAACATTAAAAAAACTTTTTGTTCAATTTTGATAAAATTTTATTCTTATTGTAAAAACAATTTTAATAACATGTTACATAACATTTTAACATATGTAGCCTAACATTTACTATCCTCAAGATATGCTGAGATATAATTTTATACTTTAATTTTGTATGAAAGTTCATTTTTGTATAAATAAGATAAGGTCCCATGATGGCGCAACTCCATCTATCTTTTTTCTATGATTTTATGTGTCAGTTCTCAGTCTTTTTTAAAGATAAAATGAGGTATGGACTTAAATTTTTGCGTTCAATCTCAGCAAAGTCTGTTACTCGATACCTTGTGTGGGTCATCCTTGTTACTTATACATACCAAATTATATAATTATTGAAACTTATGTATCAACTGTCCTTGCAAATACAGGCTGGAAATATTTTAAATCTAGGGTATACTGACTGAACTGGATAAAGAATATAAGCAACCATATCAAAATTATTTTTAAGGTCAACAATTTTGTACCTTTATATTTGAATACCGACAGTTTATAATAGCACAACACGTCCACAAAAGAACATATTCATATTTTTGTTAATATATTTTACGATTAACAAGAACTAAACCTTTGAATACTAAACGTGTATAGGAAGCCAAGCAACAAAAGGAAGAACTTTAAATACAGACACACCGGTGAAGTACCCAACATCAAAAAGCAGGACAGTAATGAGGACATTTTAGCCGCCTGTTAAAGCGTGAGTGAAGTTCTTAAAAGAACAGTTTGCCGTGCGAAATGTAACAACCGGTGCGATATTATGTTTATTTTCATTCGTGTCATATTTTGATATCGTTATGATTTATAACTGTAGTAAAGTTAAACTGAAAATTAAAGCATATAATATGTTTTCGTTATTAATAACTCAGTTGCAATATTTTTCTTTTCAATTTTAATAATTCTATGGTAAATTAAATTCTTATCTTTAATATTTAAAAAAATCTTAATATGGTAATAAATGTTCTGAAATATAGAAAAATCTATGAAAACATGTTGTTAGTAACAAGAAGCTTCCAAACTTACTTTCCTTAACCTAATAAAAAATTCAGACGCAAGGTACAAAAATTAAGTTTGGTGATTAGGTAAAGGTATGAGACGCATCATATTAATATTTTCACTGAGATAAGAGATTTTATATACCTCCACGACGGATAAAATTCTGTATTTCTGAATATAAATGGAAAACATTGTCATTTCATTCATTTTTTATAACTGATTGCAGCTCAAAGATTCCAGTGGTAAGTGACTGGAATATTTAATATTACAGATTTCTCTGTTGAATATCTGAATAAATTATAACTTTAATATACACATTCCATGAAGATTTCATTACTTCTTATTGTAAAAGAAGAGAATCAAGGTAAAAATATTATTGTAAAACGTCGATAGCTATTCACGCTTAAGAGTCTCCATTTATATACTCGTATTCACCCACGAAGTATGTCACCACCTGAAACTATCTTTATGAAAAAAAACACATTATCTTTAAAATTCTAAGAAAATTTAAATCAAGAAATAACACGAAATATTCCATTTATAATTTTTTTTAAAATTGTGATTTAAATTATATACATTTCTTTCTGATATCCGCTGTAAATCCGTTTTGTTATGAAAAGCATTACAACATTGAAGCTGTTTTAATTTTAAAAGTAATGCGATATGTATATCAAAAATTAACTTAGATTATTAATTCAGTATAAAAACATTTATTTATAGATCGTTGCATATTTAAGTATGCTTTAAATACATAAAATAAAAAAATATTACCATGCCATACGATGAAAACCGTGAACATAAATAAACCATAGTAAGCAACTAAAGGCCATGCGTATTACACAGTATTGATATCACCAGGCAAAACTGTAATCCTTTCCAACTGAGTATTGAAATAAATGTTTGTAAATCTCTGAGGTCTACGAGAAACCGATGGAAAATCTTGTAACACAAATGTTTCATGACCATATGAAAACCTTGAGTTTAGATCTTAACGTAAAATTAGAGTATGAAAGATCTTAGGGGGGGCTAGTGATAATTAGATAGATAGATTATATATTTATGGAGCATAAATTACGGATTTGATACAATATAACACAAAAGTCATTATTCAACATTTTTTTATGCATGAGAATTTAACTGAAATCAAAAAAACGTAATACAAAGAGATGAAAGTTTAACATCAAATATAAGAGTGAAACATTTTTTTGGGAGTTGATTATACTTAAAAAGATTAAGGATTAATACAACATGGAGTATTTAGTTCATAAATAACACAATAGTTAGTAATAATAAATTTAATAACCAATTTAGAGATCAGAATAGCTGATTAACTTTATGTTTTTAAATTTACATCACATTTACATAGCCGTCACTTCTCTCAAAACACAAGCAGTGAACGTAAAAGTATCCTCAGACCTTGTTTTAGCCGACCTCAATTACACTAGGTGATGGACCCTATACCACTCCTAATTCGGCCAGTCATTTTATGAGTCTCAAGCCACTTTAATAGATTTAGAAACATATGTTTACAAATTAAGCTTATTGCAAATAATGTCCTCATGGTATACCCTACCAAAAATGTCTGCATAGCTTCACCGAAAACTATCCCCAGATCCCAAAAACAACCCCCCATTCCAAAGTTTACTCATATACTAGTATATGATGTGGTATGCTTAAAATAATTCCTAAATCTTTGTAATAATCATTTGTTTATGTTTAAACTATTTTAGAAATATCAATTACATGTAAAACCCATAATAATTATTTTTCACTAATAACTGGGAATAGAAATGCTGAAAACAGTTGAAACCTTGTAGAAAAACCTATCCCTATAAATATCTTGGCTAAGGTTTTTGGCCACCTAAATATATACCATTTTTCCCCAATGTCACTCTTTGCTGTCTTTCACTTTGTTTCAAAATTCATAGTTTCGTTATTTTATAGCTCTAGATAAAATTGAAAACGTGCTTCGGAATGCATGTAACTTTTATCTTATCTCGAACCACCTTAAAGATATTGAGTACATGTAACTTTTACGAGAAATACGTAATTAATATTATTAATAATGGAAACAAAATCGACCTACTTCCTTCCGACTATAACGGAGAGAGCACTTTAATTCAAAATCGTATTTAACACAGACCGTTATAATCATGTTATTGTCTTAGTTACTGTTGTCGTTTATTCAATTTGAATGTTTTTTATGCACGTCCATAAAACTGGGTATTGTCCTATTTTTCGTATAATATAGTCAAAACTTTTTATATTTAGTACTCATAAACATCATATTTTTAAAGGTATTATATACATACAAGTAATTTAATACTCCCGCCAACCTAAAATTTGTCTCATAACTCCAACATCGTCACTTATGCGCCTTTAAAGGTCTCCAACTTGCTCTGTAAGCAGATATCTCTTTCAATCATTCCATTCAAAGAAACACGTTCCTCTTCGCTCCTGGTAGAGGAAGATGATGTTGTGCCGCTAGTTCTCACAATCAACACACCTTAACAACACGTCAAGATCAGTGTTCATATCAGTTTTTAACTAGAATTCAAAACCTTGCTGCCGTTTTCCGTACATTTTCACTTGTATTATTTCAGTATGCATGGGTTATATGACATTTCCTAAACAAGACAAACTTTTAATAAAGAGTATATTTTTGTTGTAGCATTCTCAGTAAAATGTGATTATTCATAGCGCATGCATCACAACATTTTCAGATTGTAGGATTGAATCTACATCTAGGTAACATAGTGAGTAAATCGGTTAGTCACTTTCCATTTACGTTAAAGGGAGATTTGAGAAACGGTAAGGCATAGTTGTTAGCCCTTTGATATCAATTGCAATCTGCAGGATTGCCTTGATAACAGAAGCTACTCAGCCCGCTCTTATCTCAGCCATACCAGAGGCACTAAACGCTATTAAGTCACTGTTTAGGTTGGTGGCTGGCCTCAGTCCAGGTAGCAAGTCTATATAAACGTTGCACTTTGATCTCTGTGACGGCTCTTCACTTCTCGGGCACACAGCCGCTCCCCGCCACGTCGCCTCTCAGTGAAAGCTGACTTTGTCGTCTCAGTATATCCAATATATCCTTTACTTATACTATTTGCATTGGTTAATGAATATGTTTTCAAAATTCCTCTTACTGACAAAATTTCGGAAATATCCGAGTTTAAAAAATACTACATATTTATATAACTATACTTGAATAAAACTAACCATCATGATAGCTGTTCCTGAATTAAATCCTGAGATAACAGTTAAAAATACATAATAATTATTGCTACATCCCAAAATGACCAGTAGTACCTGCAACAGGCTCAGTGAATACAAACAATAAAATATTAACTCATCTATGAACTACATTATGAGCTGTGTTTGTTGCTCTAGTGTAGATATTAAAATAAATATATTGAAATATTAAATATATTATAAAATATATGATGCAATTTTAAATGTTATGACGTAGTTTAAAATTACAATTAAATTTATTAGGGTCATGAAGCTACGATATACACTATTTCATTTTTGTACATACGGTTGTGCTCCGGTACTTTAAATGTATGTATAACTAGACATCCTCTGAGAGATAATAAGAACTTCTCCCAAACATAAAAGAACTGTGGTAAAATGGAAATCTTCTTGATAATATAAAACGGTAACACATGACCTATTCTAACTATGCTAAGAAAACTTAAAATGCTCTCTGAAGGTAGAATGCCGTTATGTTAACAATTGTTATAGAGTATGATTTAAATTACTTAGAAAAAATTACGTGTATTTACATAGAATTGCTTTTCTGAAAAGGCAGATTTAGTACCTCTGTTTATGGTTCTTACTAGTGTAGAGGGTATAACCTTTTATTATAATAGTTACACAATATATTAAATCACAATTTTTTAGCTATTATAATCAAAGGTACAACCTCTTATACACCTAAACACCTATAGTATTTATAGTATTATAGTATTTACCATCTACTTAATAATACAGTGTAAAGAGCAATACTCAATTGTTATTATTTTTAACATTTAGTATCACCTTCGAAATTTTATCAATTTAAGATTAATTAGTTTTTAATTCTTTGATTTTACTAATAACTATTTACAGGTTTTTACAGCATACTGATTTATTAATTAACATGTTATTAATTTGTACTATTTTAAAATTAAGCATTATAATAAATTAAAGACCGAGTGTACGTAGCTGTTTGTGTAAATCGTATTGATACAACATTGTAGTTATTACCAGGATAATACAAGTACATAACATATGTGTTCTGCTCACGAAACAGATGTGCAGTGTACTATCAGAACTGTAAACATGAGTGTAAACAAGAACAATAGGTTATTGTTAGACTAGAAGCTGGCCGTAATATTTGCTTATTATGAAATCTGTATAAACATATCTGTCAAATATATTACTAAACCTATTGCAATGTAGGCTCTTTTCCATAGAGCCTAGCCTACTATTCTTTTCCATAGAGATATGTTATTGTAGATTATAATAAAGAAAGAAGATATACACCATAATTAATATATATGCTGGACATTGGCAAATTATTCGTAAAATTTATCATTTCAGCCTACATTTGATTTATGCAGCATATAATAGATATATTATATATCTATTTCCCTATTTTAAACCATCAAGAGAAACGCAGACTCTTACGTTTAAATCAATTTGTTGATCATAGCTTGAATATTTCCATACCTTCATGCCTATTTCTCTGTTTATCTGTATGTATTTCCACACAATATCTCAATAATGAAATGATGTAAAAACATGAAAGGTTGCATAAAGCTTCATCTGTGAATAGGAACCTCGAATTCGGGTTTGAGAGTTGGCGGAAGTTTTTACGTTGATCTTATAGGTAACCATAATCAATAAATAAACTTGTAAATAGACAGATTAATATTATGTGACATTTAATCATTTGGATTTATAAAATTTTCTCTAATTTAATGGACAATGGACTTTAAATCATGCATGCAATCTCAGATAAGACTGTTTCGTTACACATGTTGTGGCGTACTCCTACCTTGTTTAATTAGGCCTACTTTTCTGTATTTAAATATTTTGAATTATTAAAAAAACTCTTTAAACAAAAAACATTTCTTGTTAAACCTTAATATTATTATTTAATTTGAATGAATTATACATAAAATTACAATTTAAAAAATAAAATTGACACTTTGGTAAATGTAAAACTCGTATGACTTTTAAGATAAACGCCGAGAGAAATTTTTTTTTAAGCAGTCGGGGAAATATGAATTAATTTTGATTATAAAACAAACCCTATACACATCGTATGATCGAAAGAGATGAAAGGTCATGAATATTCAAAGACTTTCGAGAAAATGATTTAATATTTCTCAACTCGTATAAACTTTAACAGTAATCCATCCATTAATTAATGCAGTCCTATTGGTCAATACAATTAGATGTAAGTGTTTTCCTACGTGATTCGTCAGACCAAGCTTACCTAATCGACGCTACTAACTTTAATATTAAATTTAACATTTTAACAAGGAAAATAATAACCGATTCATTAATTATTTCAATGTGTTCCAGCCAGTTTTGTTTTCGCTGGTTTTAACAAATGGTTTTAATTTTATAATGCGGTAATATGTTAGACGAAGACCAAAGGAAGAAAGTAGAGTTGGCATTAGTATAAGGCCCATTAGTAAAGTTGTATCCGATCCTCCTGCCTCATTGGTATAATCACTGAACTAACGTCCAAAATTACTGACGCTTAATTCATAGTTATAGCTGTAATACAAAATTTTGTGAAACTATAAAACATACTGGACTACACTAATTTGTACTGAAGTATATTGACATGATGACGAGCACAGAATAAGTTGTAATTAATTTTAATTTTTATTAGAGTAAATCATAACAAAATATTGTAATAAGAGTGGAAATAATACGAAACAAGTACAACGGATAAAAATGCTGTAAGTAAGAGAGCTTTTATTCGTCAGACGAGTTTTTCAGTACGAAAGTTGTTGAATATACCTTATTATTATTCCTTTTTCATGTATAAATAAACTTGCAGTTTAGCTACAATAAGGTCAAGAGTGGGCCATTAACAAGCACTAGTAAGGAGGTTTCACTCCTGGCTGGTTGATACCTTCCCATTAACCTACACTGGATGCAACAAAAACCGGTGTGTCATTTACATATGGGCAACCATATGGATGTCCTCCGGCTCCCGCCTGTTTCGAACGATCCACAGATACGGTGTACAACAAATACGTCTAAATCTCAGCCAGCCTTTATTATCAAGTTTTTATTTCTCCTCAAATGGATGACAATATTGAATATTAATAACTGAAGGAACTCGAAAACTTGTAAGTTAATGAAAATTATATACTAAAGTAACGTTGAAGAATATATTTATACTGATAATTATTTTTATATCAGTATAACACTTATTTTGATTGCATTGGCATTTTAGATTAAATCAAAACGTTATTTTAATTTACAGAGTACTAGTAAACTCATTTCAGCTTCTGGCTCTCTGTCCATACGATAACTCTGGAAAAAACTGACCTAGATATAGACTTTTTACATAAAGCCTCATTCATATACAAGAAAAATCAAATTCTAAGATGTGCATTTTTGTCAATGAATTAGGCTGAGTCCTTTGTTTGAAGGTTATTTTTTTGACGATGGAAGGATTGTGAAGGAAACAGGATTTTTCCGGACATTTGCCATCGTTCAGTGAAACAAGAAATCAGTAACACTACGTTTCGAGATCTGCAATCGGATCTCTTCTTCAGATGAAGAAATAACCTAATACATAATTACAAACTAGGTTAAAATAAACAAATCTTACCAAAGCGTTGTGGCACGCCTAAGTCAGGAATCACAACCTACATGTTGTTTGCCAACTTCACTAACTCTACCTGAATAAACATGCACTTAATAAAAAACTATACAAAAACTAATCACTTAATCAAAACGTTACTTTAATTTACAGAGCACTAGTAAACTCATTTGAGTTTCTGCCTCTCTGTCCATACGATAGCTCTGGAAAGAACTGACCTAGATATAGACTTTTTACATAAAGCCTCATTCATATACAAGAAAAATCAAATTCGAAGATGTGCATTGTAGTCAATGAATTAGGCTGAGTGTTCGAAAATATTGTTATAAAAATCAAGGCATAAACCAATTCTTAACATACTGACTTTAATTATATGACATTTTGAAATGTGATACCTGGTAAATTGTTTGCTAAGATATTACTTATTGTCACAGGCCCTAAGATACTTCGTTTTATAAGTTCTTATACATGATAGAGTTCGATGATATTGTATGTCTCTCCACGGGATGTGGCTGTCCCTTAGAAAATCCTAACACTAGGTAATATCCCAACAATAAAATGATTGTAGATTAAAATTTTGCAGTCAATTTCAAGGCACGTGGTGTGTTTTACTCCAACTTTTTAATAGTAAGCTTAATTTCTTACACAGATAGGATCTTCATGGACAAGCACAATTTGTGTAACAATAATCAATATATGAATTTGTGTAATATAATCCAGTCTCACCCCGTATGGAAGCAAATAATTATTTTATTTCAGCAGGTCTATTTTCTGTTAGTGATTTTGCTATAAATATCGATGGGAAATGTCGAAAAACATTCTATTACCTTTGCATCAACAATATTGGCATCTGTAAAATTCTTAATTTTTTTCACAAGTAGAATATTTATGTGTGATTTATAAATATATTTTTATCTGTATTGCAATGTTGTAAATATAATAACGATGCATCTTTTAAGCTGCAAACCGCACATCTTGTTGAAAGAAAATTGTGTTTTAAATTAGACTTTATATTTTTATTCTACAACAAAATTACACCAACATTCTTAATTTAATACTGCAAGTACATGTGGGTTACCATTAAAAGATTAAAAGAAGGGCATACAGTTGTGTGAATTTTGAGTTTAGCTCCAGTTCACCTTCCTCTTAGTGCACAAGATTTGACTTATGGGATCTAGAGTCATGTTCATCTGAAGAAATAAAAAAAAATTATTGACGAAACAGCAAATCGAGACACGTACACTTCAAAATATAGTGTACTCTTTTTGTTTTTCTCATTTTCTCACCACACGCACACGCGAACGCACACGCACACGCGAACGCACGCACACATACCGCACATGGCTCTAGATATCAGGAGTCAAGGTTGTGACATCGTCAGATTTCCGCACTATGAGGAGGGAGCACTGGAGCTAAACTCAACATTTTAAATAAATAAAACCTTCTCACCATAGCTACTTTATGATAAAATGAGATATAAAAATAAAACAAATATAATATAATAATCTATATAAATTTAGTTTTGCTTCTCAACAAGTTTACATTGTGTATGTTTTTTTTTAAATTTTCTTTGGTGGATAATGTACAAAAAAACAATGCCTGACACACAAAACATTATTAAAAGTTATTTTAATTCCATTATATTCACATTTAATTTAGGAAATAAACAGTTTTCTTTATAAACATAAAAAACCTGGCAGCTCAAAAGCAGGTCCATTGGGCCGTAAATAATTTTGTATTAGCAATTACAGAGAAACACTACTGGTTATTCAAACTGAAATTTGCGATCTAAATGTGACGTTGTTTTATTGGTCAAATTGAATAAGTGTTATTGCTGCCCCATTGAGCACGTAACAGTAACTACTACTAATAAAGCACGTTACGATACGAATGTTGCAGTAACAACAGTGACGTCGAGCCTACAGTTTTTGATTGTTTACAATTGTACCAATGTTTTCAATGAATTTATGTAACAACGTAACTTTGAACATATAATATGTGATAGTGCAATCTGTTTGAAAACATACGCTTATAATGTTGATTTCAATGTGTGCTCTTGTTTATTACTTATTTAAATTGCCATTAAAAATTAACCAACGCATATTACACGTACATTTATGTTTGAACGTATAAGCACATAGTACTGACTACTAGTAACATATAGGCCTACCTTATAATACTTGAAAGATTTTCAAGTTAAGAGACACTTAGTTGTATGTGCTTCTTCTTTCCGTGCATTAAAACATTGATGTGCACAATATTTTCAAAAATCCTCATTTTTACATACGATAAATCGTAAAGCAATTAAAATTAAGTCATAAAATCCTGATCATTGTCACTTTATTACTTGTTTAATTGTCTTCTACTTCTAAGCACGTTTCACGCTCTTGAAACAGAGTAGACTAACTTTGTTTTAGCCACCACACCACGTGTCGCGTCACAGGCTTCGTTGAGTTCAATGGAAAATTTCTCAAGTTTGAAGCTTGTTTCATTGTTGAGAAATAGAACGTCGAACAATCATACGGAAAAGAACTTTTCACATTCCCCTGCAAACAAAAAGAACAACTAGTGCGGTCTACTGAGTGGTAGGTTTCATCAACATCCAGCCAAGTTCCATGGTTGGAAATGCACAATCATATAACTTATTGATGTTTAGTAGATATAAAGTTTCTACATAAAATTCTACATAAAATTTTAATTTCTACAGATCAAATATTTCTGGATATTTCTTGCCACATGATACATTCACATATTCGTTATTTTATGTGTTAGTATATTTAGGCTACATATTTGACTATTTTACATGTTTTGTATTATTTCATTATGATAAAATCTTATATGACTGTGCTTTATTAGAAACACCTAAGTTGAAATTGAAAAGATTCTCCATCAATTTAGAACTTTTTGTAACAGTGTATCTAGATAAAAATAACTGTAACTCGTACACAATGTTATTTTTTGTTTAAAAATTAATTAAGTAAAGCGTTAAAATTAGTCTTTTTTAAATATGTTTGGCAATTATCCTGTTTTGCCATATGTTTCGTAAGCGTTGGTAGTACCGTAAATATAAAAAAATTACTAGTATACATTAGTATACAATAAATGATAAATTCTAATAACAAAAAATTTTCATTTATTGGAGTGTTGTGTATCCATGAAATTAAGTTTGTCACATTTCCCAATGAATCCTACACAACAAAATGTTCCGTTACTTTACATAAGCAAAATAAGGTAGAGTTTCAGCACTTAGGAATACGCAATACGGAGCCCTATTGGTTCATTTGAGTATCAGACTCCTCATTCATAAATTATGTGAACATAATTTATTATCTATTGATTATCATAGATTATCACATTGGAGTAGCCACTAATCCTGTGAAATTCGGCAGACTCATTCGAGTTTCCTCTTCATATACCATCCTATCATTTTGGTACTCTCTTTTTAAAACTTCAAATAAAGGAATTGCAGATGAACCGTTGGACATGACGTAATCTTCCTTGCAGAATTCTAAAAAATCTATCTTTTACATCTCACGAAACATTTTCAGAAGAAAGATAGCTTTTCTTGCGTCCAGTTACTGAGGTCCTGTGTTTGTGTTCCAGTGGGCATATCGGTCTGGCTGACAGCCGCGTTCACGTTCGAACGATACATTGCTGTGTGTCACCCTCTGCGGGGGCGTGTCTTCTGCACTGAGTCCAGAGCCCGACGGTTTATCGTCACCATCTACATCCTGTGTCTCCTGCTCACCAGCACCACTCCCTTCGAGTGGAGCGTGGAGGTAAGAAAAATCACCCTCAAATATTCAATTATATTTATTTTTATAAGATGATCCTTGGCCAAATTCAATTTTTCTTCTGGGATGCAAAATCGAAATCTTCAAATTTCTCCAATTTGGCAAGGATTATTCATAAGTATCTTAAACTGAAACAATAACAGTAAACAAAAGAATTTATTTGTATACATCAAAAGTTGAAATGATAAAAGATCTCACTCAACTGAATGATTTCTACAGTGGAACATATCGAAATACTATGGAGATTTAAAATTGAAAAACCTTAACAGGAAAAGGATGGTGTGGTCTGCAAGAAGATGACGCCGCTAGGATTAGACCCCATGTACCGCACGGTCTTCTACTGGAGCTGGGCTACGCTGTTTGTCTTCGTGCCCCTCATCGTTATCTCCATCTTCAACACATTCCTGATAGAAGCCGTACACCGCAGTAAACGGCAGAGAAGTGGACTCACGCAGGTATGTACAGTGATTATTTGACTTTCCTGCAACTACATCCACTAAGTTGCAAAGTGCCGTTTCGTGAGACAGAATGCATTTTTCTTTTGTCTGTATACGAGTGTGAATATGATCAGACTAGAACCCCTTTTTCATTTTGCTTGATAGACCTTCTTTAAGCAAATTGCCATTGTGTATAGGGTAACTACACGTTTTCATGTTATTTACAGCAGTAAGATATTGCCAATTAATAAAATAATATTAGAGTAATTTACTACTAGGAAATATCTCTAAAAATATGTTTTATGCACTATAAATTTAAGTAGCATATAATGTCATCAACGCATTTTACATTAAAGACTTATATATTGTATATATCAAATATTGTAGTTTTAATTCTAGTTAAGTAATAAATGCATAAATTATTTCAAGGTTGACAATGCAAAACATTTATATCATCCAGATTTAACTAGTTCATTCTAAAGTTCAAGACTATCAGAATATGTCAGGAAGGTATTCAAAATATGCAATATTTAATTTAAATCATCTCGATAACTATTAGTTAATATTTTAATGGATATTTGAATAGTTTAGTTACACATTTGAAATGGGGTTTTTATATATATTAATTATTTATTTGCAGTCATTTTTTTAACAACGTACTGAACATTTGTGCAAAGTATTCTGAGACTGCTATGGACATTGCTATACTTTTTTTAATCAGTCTTTTAAATAAAATTTATTTTTCATGAAGACCTATTCATAAAACAGGTATAAAAAGACATTATATTATTTATAAAACAGTGTAAATATTATTAAGTGTTTTTTGTAACTATTGATAGTTTTCATTCGCTATCATAACATTGGAACATTTGGCGTCTAATAATTGTCTTCCCTGTGGGATAAATAGGATTAGGCAGGATTTAAATAATTTTAAAAACAGATATATCTAACAATTATAGCATAAAATCCATAGAGAATAAAATATTTTTTTTATTTAGCTGGTCCACCTACTCAAATAACCTACAAAAAGGGATTTACTTATGTGGATCCTGAAATAAACTTCAAATGCGATCGTTATAACCAACTGGCATTTAAGTTTCAATAATTGTTATCTTCCCAAGGTTAGCAATTATTCATAATATGTGTATTATACATTACTAAATTAACTAGTACTTTCTTAAATATATGCATAATATTACATACATCAAAGATAGACGCTAATATATGAATAGCTAGCGGTCAATCATAGAACAAAGTTATAAAGAGTTACAGTATGAGCTTTGACGCCAAGTTCTCTTAGGAAGGGTTTACTGCCCACACATCGGCTCAAGGCGCCAACCATTTCTGCGACTGACGTTTCAATTATCGGAGCAAACGAGCTTTTATAGCGGCGTCGCAGTGGCGGAGGCTGTGTCCGTCTCACTCAAGGTCAAGCGACTGTCTCAGAACAGTTGTCTAAACTTATAATAGAGTTGTGGTCACTGACTGACTCATTGACAAAAACTAGATCCTTCCTGATATGTGGTACATTTGAAAATAGGTACGTTGGTGCAGCTCGGATGCGTTTTGCGACTAATATATTGCTTTTAAAATGTAAAATAAGTCTAAACGTTAAAGGAAAATATGTTTTCTGATTTGTTGCTTGTTTCCTATTCTGATAATTCTTTGTATTACACTAAGCACTAAACATCCCAACAGGTTTTAGAGGTAATTTTAACTTGAAGAAAACTGTTACGATCAGGGAAATGAACAAAAATGTGAAATATGTTATTCACAAAGTAAATCAAATTTGGAATTATGCTTGAGAAAGGTGTCAAATGTATTTATGATATTATTTGTATTTTAATTTTCCTAAAATAAACAATAGAAGTTATCAAAGTTGTCAAAATTGGCAAAATTTTAGAGTTATAACTTTAAATTTTATAAACTTAGCGTTATATGTGTTTCATTTGATTTTACGTATTGGATTGATTTTGAACTCCTGATTAGATACAGAGTTGCTGTTGCGATAAGTGGCATTAAATAAATTTCTTACTTCATCATAAGATCTCACCCAGTCTCCGTAGTTATGATAATAGAATTCCTCAAAACTTATGAAATAAGGGAGGCCTGTCCTGCAGCAGGTAATAACTGAATGTTCATGTTTTTCCTCAGTTTTTAATTAAATTCACTGAGCACCACTTTGTACTGGGTTGAGATAGAAAGCTCTAGTTTCCACTGATATTCTTTGGTCAAGACCCTTCAAATGTCAGATGTCACCTAATTTAACTAAAAATTTTCTTCAATCTAACATATTAAAACATGTAACTTTTTAAGCAATTCAAAGAAAACATTATGCAATGGAAATTCATTTACTAACGTCGGTACCTAGTTTGATTTAGCGAACCCTTGCCTATTAGTACCCTCACTATCACATCGATAGTTTTGTTATAAAACAATAATAATAAGATATCCGATAGTCATCTAAATGATATGATGATATATTGAGATTGATTTAGTCTGCAGACTTTACGTTTTGCATGAAACTGTTTTCTAAATTGAAAAGATTCATTGAGTTTTTTGTAAGGTGGATGTCCAACTATGGTATTACCCTGGGCCTAATTGAACCTTTTCTCAGTAGGCTAACACATTTTCTCCTTTGTCTTGGCTGTGGAGAGGGAGGATTCCAAATATGTCTTTTCTGTATAATATTTGCGGCAGGTTTTCTCAAGGATAAAATTAGCTATAGACTTTAAATTTTTTAACTTTTGAAAACTCAGCGAAACCTGTTACGCGACACATAATTTGGCGTACTCAAACGTTGTTGTTTGCTAAAATTCAAATTAAAATTCGTTTATTAAGAAGAATGCTTATATTACAGGCTTCCCCAATTACAATGCAACATTATAAAAGGTCTTAATTAATTAATCTAGGTTACTAAATACCTAATAATATCGTAAATAAATGCTGCTACATTTACATTTTCACATTCATAGTTAAAGCTACAAAATGTTGTATAATGTTGACATGGTATCTAACAGTTTTTATATAAACAATGCTAAAACTAACACCAATTTAATGCTTTTCTGTACCTTGGGATAAAAAATTACACATAAAACTGTACATTATGCAAATAAACATACAGTAAGTATACAGGGTAGAACAGAAAATCGCAAAGAAGCACAGATCTAATAATACATTTCGATTCAAGTATGTCACTTGTTTACAACTGTCCGTGCTCACAGAACCTTCTGCTCTTTCTTCATAGACGGCGTTGCTGACCTACTTTTTCACTGCCAGTCTTGCTGACTCCCCTTCTATGTCGTAATAAATGTTCTTTTTTCAGTTTAATTCTAAACTTAACATTCTCTGTTTCTCCCACACACTCATGAAGTCCATGAGTAAACCAGCAACTCTTGGCATGTGTTGTGTCATATTGTAAACCTGTTAAAAATAGCGAAATACCAAATCACAACTGATACAATCACAGTAACCTGGACAATACAAACAACGGAATAATACAATGAAATGGACTAATCCCCTAGTTTTTATAAACAATAGCCTAGATGTTTATCAGATATTTACAGACATTACGTCACGAGTGTGTGGCAAAAAAAAACAATTACATAATTTTTCTCTACAAATGTGCTATATTTTAACCCTGTCCTATCATCCCAAGCAGGATCAGAACAGTTAATTGTACTGCTACTGTTTTCTTTGTTTATTCTTGATAACCGTTTATTATGACCAAAATTAATTTGACTCACTTGTTGATCTCTCCTCCTAATTAAGAGCAATTCACAAAACAGATTTCATACTCTCCTAAAACCAGTTTTGTGCCTAAAGCACACTGCATAAATAACAAACTATAAATTTGTTCACCCTCCCAATAAAATAATTTTTTATTTGACTGTGGAACTTTTTAATTCTGAAAGAAATCATATGTCATCTGCCGTTCATTAAAATAAAATTGTTCTTTTTTTGCCTTCTAGTATAAAATTGCAACAGTTTTAACGTAGTTGAGCATAACTGTAGCAATCACTAATTGAGTAAGCTCTCTGTTCCCAGCAAGTAGAACCTCGAGATTGTGCCAACAGCAGCAGACAACGACAAGAGAACAAGATCACGACAACACTGATAGCCGTAGTCATACTCTTCATCATCTGCCAAACTCCTGCCGCAGTCATGCTTGTCGTTTACCTCTTCTATAATCCTGACAAGAATAGTCCATCAGGAGCCATCATGCTTGGCCTAGGTAACATTGTTATTATATAATAGGTTGTACCTTTCAGTTAAACAAACACTGGGTGCAGCAAAAACCAATGTGTCACTTACATTTGGTCAACCCAATGGTTGTCCAGGAACGGCACATCAGTTACCGCAGATTTCAGGAAATTGGAGTAAAGGGACGGACCGATGTGTCTAGGATAATGACTGTTAGAGTGGATGGAGCTCCCTTTGTACTGAAGACTGTTGCTCCCATAAACACATGAGAGAATTCCTTAACTACACTACTCAGTTTTATTGGAAAATGTTGGAACTGAGCTGGCCTCCCCTTCTTCCAAGAGGAAATTACCGACATATCATTAATGTACGTTATCCTTCCTTATGGAATCTCGAAGGCGGCGTCTCCCTCAACCATACCTGTCCTGAATATCCTGTCACTCCTAAAGTAAACGCATAAGTCCTTTTTAGGATTAAGAATAATAAGAGGTTCTGTCTTGTCGTAAATAAAGAAAAAAATAATTGTATAAGTGATAATATTCTGACCTTTTCATTATTCACCTCGTTATTATATTACTGTAAGGTACAGTACACGCAATATAATAACAGTGTAAAATATTCTTATTACGTTTCTAAAGTGAATAACGATTGAACATAAGAGGCCACATATAAATTATTGATCTGTATGAAAATTATACAAAAATCCTAGAAGCTTTATTTAGTGATCGTATAAAATAAATATTAAAAAAGTATTGTTCACATCTAAATCGCCTTGTAATGTTTGTTCATAAAATAATCTTTCAAAGAAAGTTTTTCTTATATAAGTTTAAACTATTCTAAGTTTAATATTATTTGTTTAATGGGATTTTATTATAAGAAAATAAACAATATAACTAAAAACTATAAAACTCTGGTAAAAACTCTATAAATACATAACATAAATTTTATAAATTACGAATATATATGCATAGGTAAGCAAAAATTTTTTATAGGATTATGATATCAATGTTTGGTAAATAGAGGTAATTGATTCTGTAATATTTTATAGATTAAATCTACTTTTAATATAGAATCCCACATACATGAAATCCGTTATATCCTTATTAATATATTAAACAAAGTTGTTTCTCTCATTTTACCTGACGCGTTACAAAAATGTCAGGTGACTCAATACAAACTTAGTGACAGGTATATCGACAGACAACCTCACTTTTTTGTACTTCCCTCGTATTTGTTCTGCAAATGCCTAACTGGTCAATTTACTTCTGCACAGGTAACATCTTCAACTTCCTGACGACGGTGAACGCCTCCAGCAACTTCCTGCTGTACTGCGTGATGAGCGACAAGTACCGACGTACGCTACTGTTGACGTTCTGTCCCTGCTTAGCCACTAGACACCAGCGGTCTCATACGTTCACCAGCTACTACGCCAGCCACCACAACTCTTCTGTCCGCTTCAACTCCCCCAACACGCTCAACACGTAGCATCAGGAGACCTTCTAGACGCTGTGCTGTACATACCGTTCTGTGTCACTCTGAATCTGTGGTGCTCCTGTTGTATGGTTCATGTAGAGTCAAACCATGGGTGCTTAAAGTATTGCCAGTCAATATGGTGAGATTTTCAAAAAGCCAGAATTTAAAAAATAAAAATTTATTTAAAATTATTAAAATTAAATATTACATAATGATTGCCAGAAGCATTGAAGTAATTAAATTTTGAACAAATCCTAAATGATCCCATGAAATTATCCAATGATACCTTTGTGATCTATCAAGCAATTAAAAATTTCCAATCAGCTGGAGTTGATTCGTTAGATACTTGTTTACGTAGTCAGACACTAAATTCAAACCACCGAAAAAAAATGCACTAGTCAAACCACCACCAATGGCGCAGTGTAGCGGGTACGGCGGTTATCGCAAGATAACCAGATCAAGCAACGTCGAGCGTGGCCGCTGCTTGGATAGGTGGCCGCTGAGTGATCCTGTCCTTGCAAGCGGCCCGCCTGCCCGGCCATTGGTGGTGGTTCGGAAGTCACCTTTAAACCGTTGGTCCCCAGGTTAAGTGTTAGAGAGAGCTTCTTAGCCCTAACTTCGCCTGGAAAAATAAGACATTCTTTACTTTACTTTTACTTTACTAAATTCTCCATTTAAAAGGTTATTATAGTGTAAATTCCATATGTTATACTGTGTGACAAAAGGGTATAATAATTAATGTGCTGATAATGTAATGGTGATAAAGTTCTGCTCTTAGTTGTAAGATTTACAAACAAACTAGAAGCTTATTGATTTAACATTTATATCATTCATATCTCTGGTATTTTGGTATTATAAGTGGAGGAATTTTACTTTGGAAACTAACATTTAATGAAACTATTAAAAATTAGTTACATTGAAATTGAAAGTTAGTACCCCAAATCTTAAACCGGATAAACCCAACACATGGGGTTTAAGATGTCTGAAGTCGCAGAAATAAATACTCGGTATTGCAAAGTTTACAAGTAAGTGTAATACTTATAAAGTAAGTAAAATAAAAATAGTCGAAACTTTTTCGTAGCTGTATGTATAATTTTGTCTAGTTCCATTATGGATTTTGATAGTCAAGATAAATTATTTTCATAAACAGTGGTATAATAAACAATAATGCAGACCAGTCCCATATGTACTATATCACACATCGGCCTCTGATTTCCAAATTAAATTAAATGAACTGTAAGGAAACAGACTTCCCACTTTGACAAAGCATAAAATAGTTTATGTATTATATTACATAAGCTCAATTGTTTTAAATAAATAAGTAGCTAGATCACTGCTAAATTGATGTATCTGGATAAAAAAACTAAATACCAGGCTTATTTGTTTAACTGCATTATAAACTGCAGAGTTAGAACATTTTAAAATTGCCTTAGTAAAGGAAATAATTAACGAATATATCTCAATCAGAATATTTTTATAAAGTATCAATAATTTATTAATAACTTTATGCAATTAACTTTGTACTTGTATTTTAATAGTGACAAAATTTATGTTTTAAAAATTTTTAATGTAAAAAATACTATATCAAAAAGGTTTTTGATGGTCCTTATCTGTAAAGGGCTTTTTCACTACACAAAAGTTGTATAAATTCGAATATCTTTTCTGAACGTATAGTGATAGAGAATTCTTTAAAACGATGAGTAAAAATACAACATAAACTAGACAATAAACAAGATAAATTTAAGTATAAAACCATCTTGGGAGCTGTTCTTAATAATACCTCAGTCCGATCCTTCCAGAAATGGTTCTAAAAAGTATTTGACAAGGTTTATTTAAACGTTTTTACACCGTAATCTCCTAGAGCAAAATTGGTCGTGTGAAAGGAAAAACCAACTAAGAATACCTTAATTATAGTTAGACATTTCTAACTTCATAATAGCAGCAGAGGGTTCGTTTTTGGACAGTTTGTTAATATTTACGTCATTTATATTCTCTCCTACACGTATAAGCTACCAATGCTGCTTATACAGTAGCACTACATTTGCCCTGCCCAAGTACGTCATGTTATAGTTGATCTGTTGCCAAACTGTCGGAACTATATAAATATTGACTCTGTCGGGGCTCCCAGATCGTTTTCTTCTCTCAGTCAAAGTGCATTTCAAATGCTCTTATTAAAATCTGATCTAATGATGCTTTTCAATAGATTGCCTAAATTCATAGCCATACATTTCTTAAAAAATCCAATAACAGGAATGAGTTACGTATAACGCGTTATCTTTGCAATTATAAAAACTAAATAACTATAATTCCCCAATACCGACAAATGTTTATTACAGTTACAACATAGTATGCCATAACCCATTCCAAATATTAATTGTATTTTGAACGAACCTATTAAAAATATCTTATAATATAAAATACAACACCAACTGCACTACAAGTTTTTTTCTCTTTACTTCACTTCATACATTATCTAAATTTATAACTTTGTTTGCTATTATTTGTTTTATATATTCCATGCAATTAAATATCTATAGCATTTGAAGCAAACAAAATTTTAGCTAATGAATGATTCGCTGCAGAAATTTGATTTATGATGTGATTGAGAATAATAAAAAGACGGTTTAAAAGGATATAGTTTATGTATGTTACAATTTTAAGAATAAGACATATAAAATAAAATATAATTTTTTATGGAATTTGGCATTTAACATTATTATTTTCTATGCTAAAAAAACGATTTTACCAACATTAAATTATAATTTGATAAGTCTGACAGTATTCTTAAATAAAATTTATTGCCAAAATATTTAAATGACACATCCAACAGGAGCTACTACAGATTCAACTTTCCTTGTTTGATTAATCAAATGCATTTGTGTAAATATGTTAGCTACAGTATGTAAATATTTGTTAGTGTATGGGTGTATTTTATTGAACAGCTGGATGTAGATGTTTCTCAACAAATTATAGATGCTTGTTGAAATCTATGTAAATAGTGTAAATGTTTTTTGTAAATGTTTCACGTAATTGGAGAGTTTTCTTTTTACAAAGCCAATATCAACCCAAATGCCCCAAATTAAATATTTGAAATCTTGAAGCTGTTACATTGGGCGCTAATTCTAGCTTGTAGAAATTTCAATATCAAAAATTTAATCCCGAATAACAAGTCTAGTTCTTGAAATAAGTGTTATATTTAACAAGATATTTTAGTTTTTTATTTTACTTAGTATTGTTAATTACTTTGCTATTTTTAAACTGCCTTGCTTGTAAGTATAATAATATTTAGCAGTCCATTCCAATAAAATATACTGTGGGAGAAGATATTTTCTGATATTTAAATATAAAACTACATGTAACACTGAAATAAGGTTATTAAAAGTATTACCTTCCATCTATTTATATCTTACTATTACATAACATGAGTGATCAATGTTACTTAAGTTTAAATTATGTTTACAAATTTTATATAATATAATTTAATACTTCACATCTTCCAGTTACATATTAAATTTAATTGACGCAATTCAAAGGTTTGACATATTATTTAAGACTTCATTTTATTACAACTCAATGACGTACAGGGTCCTTGTAAATCTAGTCATACGGTTGGTAATTAGTGTATATTATATCATAAGTGAATGGAGAGGAGAAGTAACTTTTATAACTTAGTAGTTGAAAGTGAATTACCTGTTTCAAAGTTGTAAAATTGTTGATGGAATAAAATAGCTGCATTTGAATAAATTAAGTTTCGTTTTATTACTTTTCCCTAAACACTTTTATTGTTATAAAATTGCTTTACAAATAACATTTATAGTTTTTAAACATTAATTTGAATAGAGATGATTGCATTTCAATTACAATATTGCAATTATATATATATATATATATATATATATATATATATATATATATATATATATCCAGCTCAGCTAAATTAATTCAATTCTTACGTTTATTTAAATCCAACCCTGATTAAAGTTTAGTGTATATTTTAAACATATTAATGAAAAACCTAATATTCGTTCACATTTTCCGTTTAGTTTTCTGAAAATTGCAGTAATTATTTATTTAAAAATTAATTATTATACTCATACCTGTATACCTTGAAAATTACTTGAGAAATGCGTAATTGATTTAATGAAACGTATTACATACAAGCCTTCTTGAATTTAACCAGACAAAATTTTATCGTTTGCACATTTTGAGCAACACAAAAAGAGTGAGAAATTCCAGTAAGGACAATGAGACAAGAGATAACAAATAACGCCATACTACAAATTACTTTAACATCGATTTATGAAATTTTATTTTATATTAAGCTAATGAATTGTATATTTAACACAAAAAATAAAAGTTTCAATATGTATTAATGTTAATTAAATATTATCAGAGTCCATATGTTTTTAATTTTGTTAAAACATAAAAACACATAAGCTAAATAGAACATTAATTACAGAAATCATTCGTTATAGATTTTTGTGTATTCAATAGACAATATAAAACGTTCAAAACAAATAGAAATATGAATGTTGAGTTCACTCTATTTAATTTCAGCTTCCAATGTAAAATGTGATGCTGTAACAGATTTGACTCCTGGAATCTGGAGTTCACATACGTCTGGTGAGATCCAAATATAGTGGACTACAAAAAAGGTCAAAACGGATGTGGTCTTCAGATTCCAGGAGTCAAGTCTGTAACGGCGTCAAATTTAACATGATGTACTAAGCGGAAGTTAAAAATAGAGCTTAAGTCAATATTCGTAATGAATCACCCATTATATGTACGTTATGTGTAAAAAGAAATAAATAAACACAAAGCTGTTCAATATTAAATTTCCGTTTGAGTCTCAACCAATAGTACAAGGAC
The DNA here is from genome assembly GCF_021130785.1 of Homalodisca vitripennis. Classification (NCBI taxonomy): domain Eukaryota; kingdom Metazoa; phylum Arthropoda; class Insecta; order Hemiptera; family Cicadellidae; genus Homalodisca; species Homalodisca vitripennis. The sequence continues at coordinate 158,999,079 of NC_060211.1, forward strand.
AAGTTGTACTATAAAATGCAGTACCCACTCAGTACTGTACGTGATAAAAGATAAAATTTATACCTCCTTAGGTAAAAAATTGAAAATACTACTATTGTTGTGTGATTATGTTTTAATTCTTTGCTATACGTAAATTATATAATTTAAAAATATATAATGAGTACGTAAAAAAGTATTATTATTTTCTAAAATAACGAGATTTAATATTAATTTAAAAAATAACATATTTTATAGGAATGCAATATTGTATAAATCATAATTGTAAAATTAATAAAGTCTTATTTTTTTAAATTTACCAATACATTTTTAAATTTTGGCAACCCATATCTTGTTTTTATTTTGCATTAGACATCAGTAAGAATGTCTAATTAATTGTTTACCTAAATATTATGTTACGATGGTATATACAGTAGTGAATCATACATATTAAGTGTAGGACAATTAAAAGTTGCTCAGAAACAAAAAAATGATAATAGTAAGGACGGTTGAAGTTTTCACTTAAGGTTACGTAAATTTTGAATTAACACGATATATCGCTCCAAGTGTTATTCAAATTATGGGCTGAGCGTATTAGATAAACATACCACTCTAAGGGCTTAACCATGTTACTACTTTCAGCCTGTCTTGTAATATTCGATTTTGTGAAATCCTGATTTCTATATAGGCAAAATAGAGTTTGGTTCATACTATTTCATGGTATTTTACTGAGCGTTAACGAACATTTTTACTTTGGTCTTAATGGGTAGTCATGTTTGGAACGATAACATTCCATAATCAATAAATTTGTAAACAAACTTAGAATAATCATATGCCATTTTTAAAAAAGTCTAATTTTTCGCAAGGTATTTCGATATTTATTTGTTGGTACCATTTAAGTGTTGTTTCTACCGAGGTGTTTTTTTCTGTGTTATTTTCTGTCTGTTTCTCCATTTCAAGAACCTCAGTGAAGCCTGTCAAGCGACACGAGATGTTGTGTAATCCTTTATTGTAATAAATAAATGCATTATTTAATCTACAACATTTGTTTTCGTAACTTATATGTTCATATATAGACTATCAAGCTAATATACAACAGTAACCTTTAAGTGTAGCCATGACATTAACAAAACAAGACGGAACTCAGAGTTGTGTTGGTTTGTTGCCAATACAATGGCAACGGACATAGAACAAGGCGGGCTTCATTCTCCAATTGGATCGAATGCAATCAATTAAACTGACTTTGTTCTTGTGTGTTTAGACAATTGGTTTTGCTTTTGTACGTCTTTCATTGCTAATAATGTGGGTCCTAAAACGCATCATCTACTTTAATATAAAATTATAATTTTGTTTGTTCGCTCAGTGTCTTTTATAATTGATATTTCTATAAGAAAGTATTATACCAGTAATTTTATTACAACCACGTGTTGCATAACAAGCTTCGCTGAGGTTTCAAGCAAAATTTCATGTCTATAACTACAACTGTCAATATGTCACATTGCAATATGCCATTTGATAATGTTCTGTTTGTTTACCAGTTAATTTATTAAGCAATTTTCTTGTTAACATAATAGTTACCAATAATAAAGCGCGATGGTCGTAGATATCAGTCATTGAATTTTTATTGGCGTTATTGATAACTTTTATATTGGTCTGATTGGTCTTCAAGGCAGAAACAAAGCCTTCTGCAATCCAACAACTTCTATAAAATAAGTTACTTTGTACTTGAGATGTTTAGTGGTCAGGCAAACATAAATGGCAATTGATGACATATGACAAGTGGCAAAAGCTCACCCAATATGTAATCATCATTTCAATGTTCCATCTTTAACGATAACCTAAAAATATAGGGGTTTTCAAATTGTTATCAAACTACAATTTAGATGAGTAAATGGAGTTTAGATATCTATAGAGCTCTGGTTGTGTGATTATATAGTATGCAAGTTTATTTATAGTAAGGTTGTTCAACATTCGCTTAAAAAATAGGGAAACAGTAAGTTCAATTAAATCTATCATTTTCATGTTTAGAGCTATTTTTAATTTTAAATAAATAAAATTTTATTCATATTCAATTACATTTTTTATATATCTCATGCATATAATTAGTTATCCAGTCTCAGATATTTATCTTTCTAGCTATTCAAACGACGCTTCTTTATTTGATATACTTCAAACATGATATACAACACGGAGTTTTGTTACAATATTGACAGAAATAATTCGTGAAAATATACTTATTCAAAAGTGACACATAATGGAATTTGAAATTCTAAAATCCTAAGTCACTGCCTATACATTATTGATATCCAGAAAAAACGGTAATTACAAGAGATGCCTTTTAATTTCTACACTTTTAATATTTCGTATACCGAACAGTTATGCTAAATAAAAATACGACTAATAAATTAACTAAAAAGATGTATATAAGTGTATAACTTATACGATAAATGTGCTGAATATGCCCAAGGGAAGCAAAACACAGATAATCCTGGCAGAATACGAAAGGTGTTGCTTTACACATTGTCGATGGAGGCAGTGGACCTTGAATTCACACCTCAATGAATGACTAAAACATTTGACAGAATAAGTCTGTATATATACGCACCAAAGCTTGTCGGTCGAACACCTAGTTTCATTGTGCTACACCTTAAATATTAATATAAAATGTGGTGATGCTAGTTGACCGACCTTATAAACTAGCCAACACCACAATATTGATCCAAAAAACAATATATAATCAGTTAACTATTGCCGTGGATGCGTATTTATGTGCAACATAATTAATTTTGTTTTAAATAACAATTGAACATAATTGAAAACTCTTCAATAATTCCAAAAAAACTCTTTCAATATATTTCAAGCGTTTTAGTACTTATAAAAACTGAAGAAAAATTTCACACATCAAATGATCAGTGTACCTAGTAGATCTAGGATAATTGTAGACAGTGTTAGTTCAATGATATAAATAGAGAGCACTACTTTGATTGGACCCCTGAGATAGACAAAAATCACTCAAAGTGCAAATATATTAATCAAATACAAGACAGGTCCGCTTACCACATCCGAGAGTATATACTATATTGACCCGCTTGACTATGGCCAATTCATAAATCTTAGTTGATAACCATAAAGTCCAACGTATACAACGTGATGAAAGTGTAAAGTGACAGTCTATAAATGAAAGCCATTACACTTCTGTCACGTCTCACAACACTCTTTACACCAATTGTATTTCTGGACACAATTTGCCACTCCTCTTCGTTCCATGTATGTCTCGGATCCATATATAGTCTTTTTGTCATCATAAATATCTAAACCGTTAAAATTGTAATATTTTACGGACTCCTGTTTAAAGTCTCAGAGCCAACGGCTAATTTGTATTGAGCAAACCTCGTTTTTCTTAAAATCTATATAGATATCTTTTTTAAATAAGGAATTTATCGTTCGTCGCGCTGGTTTTGGTGGAAGTCGAAATGCGAGAGTGTCAAAATTGTTAGAGATATTAAAAGATACACCTTCTTATATAATTTTGTTACCTTAGCACACTTAAAACCAATCAACAGACACATAAAAAATGTTCCATCGGTGTCAGTTAACAATACATACTCCAAATAGTATGCCTTTTTATCCAATTGTCTGATAGTATTATAGCTATTAATTTATATATATATATATATATATATATATATATATATATATATATATATATATATATATATAAAATTGTCGGTTTTAATGTATCAGGTTAAAAAAAAGTATAATCAGAGGCAAATATATACTTTAATGTAACCAAAAGTAACTCTGTCGATCGATAATAATTTGTCTTAGAAAACATTCCTCTAATAAATAATAAAATCTGTACTGTTTGCTTTATAGTGGGAATTGGGTCTCTAGGCTCCTCGATTAATAGGCTATTTAATTTTTGTCATTACCATATGTACTACTATTGAAATATCCCATTGCACGAACATGTATGACATTAGGAGCACGAGTGGAGCAACCATATTAAAAACATAGTTGAATCAGTCGTGAGTTCACTTAACTGCACTGGAAAATACCTCCAGTCTAGAGAATCTTCTCTTTTGATCAGCAAGTTACTGGAAGTTATGAGAGTAATTAATTTGAAAAAAAAATCATCGCTTAAATATTCTAAAATACCAAGGACTATGAAGTACAACATGTTTTAATTTTAAAGGCGCCTGCATGTATGGGTCAGGCACCTAGCTATATGGTAATAAATCATCTAGCTATTGATATGGAAATTCTCAATAGGAAAGCTTGTATGCACGTTAATATTTAAACGGCCTGTTTTATAAATGGAAAAATGATAAAATAACCCATTTGGGATGAAATTAGCCATAATATACGAAACAACGTAAAATTTGACGTGATATTGTGTTGAAAGTTTCAGTTCATCACAATATGTTTAGAAGAAAAGTCACATATAACATTCTAAGACACTCCATTAGGCCATTGTTTTTGTTTATGTTTGTGCTTGTGGCTGGCCTCAGTCCAGGTAGCAAGGCTATGTAAACGTTGCACTTTGATCTCTGTGACGGCTCTTCACTTCACGGCCACGCAGCCGCCACTGCCTCTGTTACCTCTTATTTTAGTCAAGGCTGACGTAGACTCGCTCATGCTATCTATGAAATGCATTTAATTTATTTGAACTATTACTCCTTAAATTAGTAGAAATATTATGAGTCCATTTATAAAGCTTCAGTGCAACCATTGATGGTTGTAAATCATATTCCTTCTTTCAATGGAAAGTGTTTGTACAAAACAATTGTCAACCTGGATACAATATCCATATAATGTATGCATAATATGTCGTCAACAAACGGTAATGTTTTTTAGAGGCTGCCAATGCACTTCTTGCTAACGTGCTGGGTTATTCAACTTTCCAATAGCTTCAACGCTTAAAATAACAGATTTACGGTTTTTTTTCTCAAAGGTTTGTTAGACTTTATATTTTGCATGAAACGTGTATCACCTTTTGCAAAATAAATGTTTCCGCAAGCAGCGCAGTTGGTTGTATTATAATGGTTAATGATATAATGGATATAAGATAGAAAAATTAGTAATGTATTTACTTATAGCAGTAAGCTTGAAGAAAACAACTTTTTGTTCAAGAGAGTATTTGAGGAAAATATATATCTTGATAAGAAACCCTCTAATACATATTACATACATACTTACATATACACATACATACATTTACATATTTATTTTGTGTACATATATTTTTTATACTTCATTATTTAAATTTACGCTTTATTCACATGAAGGATACTACTATTATTTGTATATGTAACTAAATTTATATTAGTCAGACAGAAAACATTTAAAAATCTAAAGGAAAAATAACTGAACAACACAAAAATATGTGAAACCTTTATAGTATTTCTTACTACTTGTTATTAGCACACTATCGCCGGATTGGGGTTGTACTACAAACTTCAATATTAGTATGAAAATATAAGTCAATCCAAATAATAACAGTATGATGTAATCATATAACAATCCAGGTTTGAGGGATTCAACAACCCTCATCCCTCAGCGGGTTGTTTAAAACTAAACACACTGAAATATATATACTAAAAATCTTTACGGGTGAAAGATGGCTACCTCAGCTATACATGATAAGAAAAATTTAATGAAATGATGTCAGAACTTAGGTCGCGCTTAAAACATCGTAATGCACGATTGATGCACCTTATTGGACATTGAGATAACTTCTTCATAGATGACACTATATTTTTTAATTTAGGTGTGTCCCTGATGTCGAAACGATGTAAAGAGTTGATTTAAGCTTCTTCGCTGGCTTTTATTGGATCTCTTGAGACGAACTCGACTTCAGATCCAAGGATAGAAATCAGCGTGAGATTTCAGACCTTTCACTAAGTGGAAGGTGAACAGGAGCCAAACTCAACTTTCACATTGAACCATAACCATATCTTCGTTATGTGCAGTAGACTTGAACCTTAAACTTCCTATAATTGGAGAAAACACAACCAACTATGTCTCACACCTTCTGTTTGGCTGGATATTGTAGAACTTAACAAAGAGACAATAAAACAGTTCTCTTACCTACTTGTTCTAAAATCATCCCAGAACAGACAGTATTATGCGTTGTTCCACATGTAGGTTACATCCTCTGCGGTGTAGACATCCTCAGAGTTATTTGGTAAAGGTTCAATAAAAAATGTCAGGTATATTATTTATTTAATTATTGACGGATAAATAGACAGACAAACATAAGGCAAATTAAATAAGTTGAAAAGAAACTTTTACATCTCCTAAAAAAAGAAGGAAACTGTGGCAGCCTACTCAAGCCTTCAACGACATTCGGCCAAATTTAATGATTGAAAAAACATATAATTATCATATAACTCATTCTTGTTTATGTAAAGAGAAGCAATTATTTCAAGTCTGCAGCTTATATATTCACTACATTTCCTGTCACAATACATTCCCATTTCTGTCATTAAAATTGGTTTTAAATTAGTTTTTAACTTAATCACCACAAAGTAGTCATGAAATTATTATTGCATGTGTTGAAATTGGTAGGTTATATGTGCTAAAAAGTTAAATTCTCTTATAGTTGTATTTTTTTTTATTCTGCTATTTTTCGCATTTTCATCATTGCTACCCATAAGACTAATCCCTAAAAAAACCATTCCCTACCGCTTAGGCTTATTCCATGGGTTACATGCATCATCTTCGAACTCAGTTTTACTCATATAGATGTGAAGCTTTATGCACAATTTCAGGTTTATAGTCAGTTCATTTACGAGATATAGTGCTGAGAGATATACGCCCTGATTTTACCTTCCTTAATAAAGAGACATGCTAAGAAATTAAATTTATTTTGATATTTATTAAAAATATAGTGTATTGGAATAATGGTTTTATGCTTCTAAGCTTAATCCCTTTTTAATATTTAATAAATATATCAGTAGAAAAATTTTACAATATAATTCAAAGGCAAATAATTAACGATCACTGTAAGGAATGCAACAAAACCGTTATTAGGCATAATGCAAATTTAAAAGAGATAAAATGTGGAAAATATTACTGTTCAATAAAAAAAGTTAGAGGAAAGAGTTCTATAAAGAAAAAGCCTACAGTCGGGTCGGTGTATTTTTATAATCTTGGTACGGTTTGTTTCATTAATTTTATTTCCGAATTTTAAATATAGCTAGTGTGTCATTTAGTTTAATGGATAATTTATAAAACTGAGATGCATTATTATCTGCAGTAGGTAAGAATTATGGTGTGTTTTTTTTATTACACATAAGTAAAAAAATGCAAGACCAAAAATACAAATTCTAAAAAATAGTTGGTATCTCATACCCAATGTTTAAAACAAAGATGAACGTCCTACTAACTCCATAAAAACCAGAAATTTTAAAGAATAAAAATCAAGAAACTTATGTAGATAGGTTGTAAATATTTCAGATTGTTTGAGCTCTAGTATTTTTCTGTTGAAAATACTATAACTTAATCGAGCAAACAAAAATTATCTATTTAACTGAAAGGTTGTATTAAAATCATCCAACATTTACTTACAATATACCAAGCACGAATCAAAGATCGTGGCAAGTCTTGCGTTATTCACAACGGAGGGATAATTAGTAGAGAAACGTAATTAAGTAATATAAACATCATTGATGTTTTAGATTAACTCACTAACGATGTGCTTATTTTACGCTTCAGCATTATGTAAGCCACACGCTAAATTGGCGCTTATCTTACGGTTCCGTTTAAGCTCCATAAACTTCTGAGAGAAGTGCACTGAGATTAATTACTGTCTGTATGTCTCCTGTCTAAAACTATTTTCCAAAGCCGGGTTAAGATCTGGAGCTTTGTGTTGTCTGCACGTACAATTTTGAAACTGTAATAACTCAGCGAAATACGAAACTATTTTTGAGTTTTGATTTAAATTTACATCAACCAGTTCAAATACTTCAATAACCTTTAAAGTTTTAAATGGACTATAACAGGAAAACATACTTAAATAGTATAAAAAAATAATATTAATATAATAAATATAAATTACAATAAATATAAATAAAATATATATATATATATAATATTTATTTATATAAACTATGTATATAAATATATTTATATTATAAGTATTATTTTATTTCATATACAGTATATTGAATAGAATATGTTTTTAATATAAGCAAACAAAATTCACAACAGTGTTTAGTATTCATTATGAAGCTTTTTTCTCTACAAATAATAATATTTTATAATATCTCTGTTCTCAAATTCTCTGTTATTCAAAAGGACTTCCACAGGTTCTTTTAAAAATGGTGTCGTAGTCTCCTTTCTGTCTGTCTGTACAACAGAAAATTCCTAGAGTCGAACTCTGTACGTAATTTTCTATTGGCAATAAAGAATGCTTTTGATTTCGGTTTGAAAGGCAGAAGGGCAGCAAATTTGTAAGTCACTCTGTAAATAAATGTCATGTTTTAAAATATATCGTAGTGTTTTGTCTAATACACTGGCTGAGCGTTACTTAATCCTATCACTCAAGAGGCATGCCATATCCCATTTCAGTCTGTCTGCATATCTGGCCGCACAATAACTCGAGAAAGAATTTACCTATATACTTGAAGTTTTGCATTAAGATTAATTTCTACATAAGTGACATCAAGTTTGAAAAATTGCGTGTCACTTCATGGGATTCGGCTGTGCGTTATCGAAAGTTTGTACATTAGTTTTATAGGTAACCATAATTGCAACGATAAGAATAAATAAGTGTGTGATCAAAATGTGAACAACTATATGACATTTAAAACGTGATATAGTAACGTAAATATCTTAATTAAATGAGTAACAGACTAGCAGTTATTCATTGTAGGTCAACAAAGCACGACACGTAGAGGAGCGAAATACTACATTTTAAGTAATAAAAAGCAGTAATAACATTTTCACCGCAGATTTATTATTTATTTTGTAGTATGATTGGGTTTTAGAATTCGTGAGTGTTGTCTAAAATGTATGGGAAGGTATATGTAGGGAATGTGAACACGATCCCTAACTGTAAAGTAAACTGTAAACTGAAAACATGTGGTGTGTGAGTATCGTCATTAATATTCTCCCCTTAACTTTCATTCATGGTTTATTCCCATTCATGGACATTTTTGTCCAAATCCATTACAAAGAGGAGTAGTAGTTATTGATAGTATCAGGAGTGGTCTACATTGTGTATTCAATCAGGAACACGAGTACTGAATGTACCGATAATTATGTAAGCTTGTATTCTATCAACCGTTCCAGAGATGGGCTCTGTATTGGTGCTGATTGGCTTTTATTCAAAAGAACATTGCAATCAGCACATTTACATCAGTTCCGTCTTTTTCTAACAATAGTATTTGATTTGCAGCAATACAAATACAAATTGTCATGGGTGCTAATAAAAAAATTTCAAAATAAATCAAAAATTCCAATTTAGACATATAGTGAATTTAAGAATTACAGATTATTAGGAAAACAGTCAAATAAGGGATGCTCAGGGAGGAGAAAGATATGTAAAATGAGGATCTCGCTTGATACCAGACACGACTTATGTTAATGGGTAGATGAGATGTGGTCATCACTGCAATCCATGAAACAGTCAATGCATCGGAGGGGCAGTTGGTTCAAAACGAAGTCACTAGTCTCGGAATAAATTTCCACAACTAACAACTTCCAAAGGGAATCTGGCACACTGCCTGCGGTTAAACAAAGGGCACGATACTTTGTGGATTGAACGAAAACTTCGAGACGAAGTTGGGGGCATACTGCAAACGAGAAAACAAAAGACGAGACCTTTGTTGGGAGACCACTACCGGGCCATGACCTACGCAGGACGGTTCCGATATTCTACTCAAACAAGATGTAATAATAATATTATAATGTGCAGTTAACATGAGGAGTATCCATCGTATAATATATTTTAAATATTTTTTGATTATATTAATTGGTAAAAAAATTAAAAACAGTATGTGGAATTGTTATTTGTTAAGGATCCGACTCATGTCGGTGCATGTCTAGCTGTCTGTGCGATGACACTTCAAATTAGTCTTAGATACATACAACTCGGTAGATAAGTTCCTCTAGGTATAAATAAGAACTATATTGATTTTAGGGTCAATTGTTCAGAAGGAAATTAAGTTATAGAGATCAACGCCTTGATATCAAATTCATTACTATGGTAGTTACCATGTAAGATTATAATGTGCTGTAAGTATGTATGTACTTGGGTACTCTATTATATTCATTTTATGTTTTATTAGTACAAATTTAAAAAGTTGTATTTTTAAAATAGTTTATTTTTATCTGCTAATAAATATCTGAAACCACTCAAATTTGTTTGACATGCATCTAGACAGTGTTCTGCTCAACCGGTCTACCCGTTGGAGTACTGTATTTTATTCTAAACATGACAAACTTTATAAAATTAATATTTTGCTTGATTTTTATTTAATTTTGTAAATTGTAAAACGCATGTTTTTTCATGTTTCAGTAAAATATTTTCCTGTTTTAATGATGTTTTGTTTTTTGTAGGTAAAGCAATATTATCGTGTTTCGGGTAGTTTTAAACCTGGGTTTTTGGGCAAGTCAATTACAAATAACCAGTAGGACACAATGTGTTTAGTTAAATGTCACGTGACTTTATACTCATATATATGTGGATATTAAAAGCATAAATATTTATACTCAATATATAACCTATGATACGAATATATTCAATAATCATCCATAAATTGAAACAAGTATTTATTACTCATACATTTGATTCAATATATTGGCAGCACTGAACTTTAACTGCTTTCAATTTATTTAGTTTTTTATTTATTTATATTTAACGCATGATTTTACAGAATCATGGCCCCACCAAGTTAACATTACTTATTGATGAAATCCAAGATAAAACTTGAAAAAGCGAGTTCTACAAAATTCCATTACAGTTTTATCATTTATCTTTTTACTCAGTTTAGTTTATGCTTTTACAGAAAATTTATTTTATGTTGCTCTTTATGTGGCTGTGGTTTTTCTATAACTCCAGATTTTTAAATATTGGCATTTTATATAATATTATGGGTAAAATTTATAACATTTTCCAGAGTGTAAATAGATAGCAAATTATATAACTGCATAACAATAAATAACATATAAAATATCGCACATCAACAAACAGTATTCTATAAATAGTTAAATATAATCAATAAAGCTCTAAACAAGCAATAACAATAATAACAATATTATTAAAAAGCAATGAATAACAATGAACTATTAAACAACAAAAATACATATGTAACATTATATGCATTCTAGTTTTTAACAAAATCTGGTTGGCCGCTTATGTAACTAAGCTTTACCAACTTATTCACTTTATTTGTCTGTGCATGTGTTTGTGTCTGTGTGTGTGTGTGTGTGTGTGTGTGTGTGTGTGTGTGTGTGTGTGTGTGTGTGTGTGTGTGTGTGTGTGTGTGTGTGTGTGTGTGTGTGTGTGTGTGTGAGTGTGTGTGTGTGTGTGTGTGTGTGTGTGTGTGTGTGTTTAGATGTTAGTTTAAATGTAAGCTAAGTAGTCCTGCTCATTGTGTGTTGTGGTAAGCCATCTCTGCACTGCCTCTCTAAAAATCCTTTAGTTTCTCAAGTGTTCAATTTCATCTGGAAGTAAGTTAAAATAATACGGAATATAAAACTCGGGCAACCTCTAACCAAACCTTGTGGCCATTATCGGTACAGAATATTGGTGTGTTGAAAATATTTTTCATTGTTTTTGAGATCATTTTTATTAAAATTATTTTTAATATTTCTGTATATATAAAACGGTTTGGTATTCACTAAAGTTTAACTATTTCATTGTCTTTCCCTCATCTTTTAGCTAGCTGATTCATGTTTTCCTTACCAAATCGTCTTTTCAAACATCTATTTTGCAGATTTTTTATTATGTTTAACCCTCCAACTGTTGTTTATCAAAATTTTGATAAACATAACCCTTAGCGGATTGTTGTTCGTCAAAATTTTGATAAACAAACATTCCCTTGCATAATCACTCATAACAGTATATTCCGGCAACGTATCGATTCGATTCATGCACCATTGGATTCAGGGGAAAAAAGCCTAAGGAATACTATAGTTTTATTCCTATTTGTATTGTAGTTGCAACGTACCAAGTTCGTAGTTTGGAACGTAAAAGATGTGACCGCCATGTTGTCGATGCCGTCTGAGTTGTTGATGTGACGAGTCGTGTTTATTAGTAAGTTTTAGTAGGTTTATTTGTGTTTTAGTGTTGTGTTTAGTGTGTGGTGAATTGTTAAATATTGCAGTAGTGCAAATAAATATATTTTAGAATAAATAAATTTCTCGAAAATTTTTCGCAAAAGTTTTGAGTAATGACAAAATGAAACTTTTTTCGACTCTTCAAAAAAAAAGTTATGGAATTTATTTTATTACTGCTGTATAGTTTACTTGATTCTAAGTAATGAAATATGCAATATAACATGTATTGAAGTAAAACTGTATTAGTAAAACTTTTATTAGCAAACTCTTACATATACACCCATTTTCACAATTTATGCTCATCGCTGCTTTTTGTTATATAGTGTTATTATAGTTTCATAAATTTGTATAATGCTTATGTGTTTCTGAAAACTAGAATAAGTTTGACACACAATGGTACTCTCACTTTTATAGTTTTCGTACTATAACTTGGTTTGCTAGGTATGGTTCCCCCCCGAATAAAAAAAAAAAAAATGTAAATTTTGAATTTCATGGAAAAAAAATTTTAGTAAACATTTTTTTAAGGCCAAATTTAAATACTAATATTATTATATGTTTAATTCTGAACACAAAAATATATACTTCTATATATATATTACTTTTAATTTATATTTTTAATAAATTTTTTAAAAAAACCCTTGCACGAGGCTCGAAAACATGCCGCCACTACAGGAAAAAATGACTGCCAGTTGGAGGGTTAAATGGGATGTAGCGGCTGCACCCCAAATACCAATACCATATATAATGTTGGATTCCATTAGCGATTGATATGCAACCATCTTTACCTTATTATTGGTAACTTTAACACTCAACGTAATATAGTAGCAACACAAGGATTCAACATATTGTGAAGATCATAAATGTGTTTATTAAATATAATTTTCCTGTCTAGAGTAAGTCCCAAGTATTTCAATTTTTCCACTAGCCGTATATCATCACAGTCACAAATAACGTTAATATCTGCTATCTGGTCAAATAAACTATTTAAATAAATAAAAAACATTATTGGTCCAAATAAACTACCCAAAGGCACTCCTAATATTATGATTTTTTTAATTCACTATATTCATTTTCAACTTCCACAGTAAATTTTCTGTTTCTTACACATGATCCATACCAACTTAAAATATTCCCCTTATACCTATTCCTTCAAGTGACTTTAACAATTCTTTGTGTTCAATTGTATCAAATGCTTTACTTTAAATTAATGAATAAGGCGAGTGCATGGCTTCTACTATTCATAAAACCATTTACTTTGTTTACAAATGATTTTAAGGCGTATTCAGTTGATTTATTCCTTTGGAAGCCATACTGGTAGGGGGTTCAATATGTTGTTTTCTTTCAAATATTTATTCAGATAATTCGAGACATACCTTTGAAATATTTTTATATGATTGGCAATATGGGTATTACATAAAAATACAAATTACATAATTAAATCTCATGTAACACCTGCTGGGTAAAACCGCAACTCTACGATTAGAAACATTACTGCATATACTAAAAGCAACGATGTATAAAAATTCTTAGTTGGTTTGCATACGGTATTGAATGTTTAACCACAAAAATATTTAGTAAGTAGTTAATAACCTATTTCACTTCGAGATTCAAGAATTATTCTGTTACTTACTAATTATTCTTTACCCTAGAACATCAATAATGACAAATCTTACATAGGTAAGAAATTTTTATTGTGAAAGCTACTTCTTATTTCTACCAAGAATCGTTCCCTGTGGTTTGTGGGTTTGTGGCTAAGATTTATTTAAATATATTTGAAAATTATAAGATTAAAGGCCGAACCGGCAAATCACGAATTTGACGATATCAAAGTATTCTGCTCATCCTCCTGAACAATATATATATATATATATATATATATATATATATATATATATATATATATACATTAAATTGTATAAATGGCGATAGCCTTATTTAATTTCAATAAACATTGAATCACAAAAAGTACTTGCTCCGCCGGGAGTCGAACCCGGATCTCTCACTTGCCGGGTGAATGTGCTACCATTACACCACAGAGCGCTTACTTTTTCCGATTCAATTATTTTGTATTTGGCCGTATCTGTCACATATGCGTTTAAATAAGCAAACTAACATATGATCGGAAGACCAAATACCTGTCAAACGACTTTTATTTACATTAAATTGTATAAATGGCGATAGCCTTATTTAATTTCAATAAACATTGAATCACAAAAAGTACTTGCTCCGCCGGGAGTCGAACCCGGATCTCTCACTTGCCGGGTGAATGTGCTACCATTACACCACAGAGCGCTTACTTTTTCCGATTCAATTATTTTGTATTTGGCCGTATCTGTCACATATGCGTTTAAATAAGCAAACTAACATATGATCGGAAGACCAAATACCTGTCAAACGACTTTTATTTACATTAAATTGTATAAATGGCGATAGCCTTATTTAATTTCAATAAACATTGAATCACAAAAAGTACTTGCTCCGCCGGGAGTCGAACCCGGATCTCTCACTTGCCGGGTGAATATGCTACCATTACACCACAGAGCGCTTACTTTTTCCGATTCAATTATTTTGTATTTGGCCGTATCTGTCACATATGCGTTTAAATAAGCAAACTAACATATGATCGGAAGACCAAATACCTGTCAAACGACTTTTATTTACATTAAATTGTATAAATGGCGATAGCCTTATTTAATTTCAATAAACATTGAATCACAAAAAGTACTTGCTCCGCCGGGAGTCGAACCCGGATCTCTCACTTGCCGGGTGAATGTGCTACCATTACACCACAGAGCGCTTACTTTTTCCGATTCAATTATTTTGTATTTGGCCGTATCTGTCACATATGCGTTTAAATAAGCAAACTAACAAACTAACATATGATCGGAAGACCAAATACCTGTCAAACGACTTTTATTTACATTAAATTGTATAAATGGCGATAGCCTTATTTAATTTAAATAAGGCTATCGCCATTTATACAATTTAATGTAAATAAAAGTCGTTTGACAGGTATTTGGTCTTCCGATCATATGTTAGTTTGCTTATTTAAACGCATATGTGACAGATACGGCCAAATACAAAATAATTGAATCGGAAAAAGTAAGCGCTCTGTGGTGTAATGGTAGCACATTCACCCGGCAAGTGAGAGATCCGGGTTCGACTCCCGGCGGAGCAAGTACTTTTTGTGATTCAATGTTTATTGAAATATATATATATATATATATATATATATATATATATATATATATATATATATATATATATATATATATATATATATATATGGTTTTAGGGGGTGCAAATGACAAATAACATGATTTTAGAGGGTATATACATAAATAGTTAATTATTTCTTAGTGCTTTAATGTTCTCTTTGTGTGCTGTGTCTGGATATCTGTAAATATTGTCTGCGGCTGGGACTGATAGCGTATCTGTTATCTGGGCGCTCTGAGGCAGAAGTCAGAGATAACGTGTACTGTAGGTTGGATCGAGTGAGTGCGTGACAATCGTGGATCAACCATCCACTAGTTCGACCAATCGTAGTGAACTGGTGTATCGTAAATATTATCTGCGGCTTGGACTGATAGTGTATCTATTATATGAACGCTCCGGGGCAGAAGTCAGTGCTTTACTAGATATCATTTACTATATTTTGGATCGAGTGAGTGCGTGACGATCATGGATCAACCATCTACTAGTTCGACCAATCGTAGTGAACTGGTGTGTCGGGCATGTTAAGAGTTTACTTTTCGACCAGAACGAGATTATTTAGTTTTTGTACAGTCTATGGAGCAAACTAATGGTAAGTGTTCTCTATTATTGTCCATGATTTATTAAGTTTTTTACACGGTAAATAATTACCCTTCCATTACGATTAAATTTCTATTTCTGATCAGCCCCTCTAGAATTTAATATTTTACTGATAGGTACTATCTCGAGGGATGTTTATCTTTCGTTGACATCAGCGCGGGCTTCGGCACCTTCGTGGCCGGAGGCACTTTTCTCAACTCGATAACGACTAATTAATTTGTAGTTCGAAATGTAAGAAAAACATTGTTCATTTAGATCAAAATTCTGCTCATTTCGGTATTATTTTTTATTTTTATTTTTATTTTATTTTTTACGCTTGCAAAGTTGGCGCCGCATGTATCCGATGACATCATCACGAGGTTGAATCATGGTCACAAAAGGTCACGTGATGCCCGATGTGGATGCAGAACATGGAACGCTTGAACAGTTGTTCCATTTTTTATGTTCTAGAACTTGTTATTTCTCATTTTCACCCCGTCAAACCTTATCCTATTGTTTTGTTCTGTAGGACGATTCGAAAAGTTAATAACGAGAAACTCCTATTTTGAAACTCCGGCCGTTAATGCGACAATTACCATCAATATTTATGGTGAATGACCTTGGTATAATATTCAGATCAAGTAATAAGCGTAAATAGTATATGTAGGTACAGTGTAATGTTTTATTTTTTTCAATTTGTATGTTACACGTGATGTGCAATTCGTGGTATTATAATCATTCATTAATACTAATTGGCTACGCGTTAGTAAAGCTTAACGTGTACCATACGATTGTTCTTAGTTTTACAACAGTGATATAATAATACTTGAGTCCTAATGAAATAAGGTATTGACATAAAAATCTGCATGCAATGTCAGCGAAGTTTGTTATGTGACACGTGCTGTAGATTAAGCCTAACTGATGAAGCTACACCATTGTCATAACATTCGTAAATGCAGAATTTTGATTTATCAAGATGTCTCAATATTACTATTATCAATCAATAAGAGGCAGCCACTTATCATACACTTTAGAGACAAAATATATGCAATTTTTATAAGAGCAGAAAACAAAAAGAGTATCAGGTTTTTTTTCAGTTTGACATGAAATTTATGTGTTTGAGAAGCACTTTGGAAGTTGATACCATCCGACCCATACGTCACCTTAGACTCCTCAGTCTTATACATAGGGTCCACTTTCTACTGCAGACATACCAGCTATTGTAATATAACTTTACTAGTACTTTTACACTTTTATATCTACAATATTCAAACAGATAGTTATTTTGTGTAACAATGTGCTATATATATATATATATATATATATATATATATATATATATATATATATATACAGGTTGTATATTATGTCTGGAAACACCCAAATATATCCTTTAATAATTTAAATATAAATTTGAAACCTCTTACAATCGTGATAGAGATTGGGCATCTACTTTTTGGAACAATGTTTTGTTATGTCACACCAACGGGGGACGTCCTGCCGAGGGTATCGTGAATATTCTTAATGGAAGCCTATACCTTGTGATACATAATTTTAAAGGTAATAGCTTACTGAATTGAATGCCACAAACCGCATCTCAAGGGAATTATTCTATCAGAAAATAGAGCATTTTTAGTATTGAAAATTTACTGATGTTCAACAATGTAATTTTAACATGGTTCTTGCCACAAAATGTGTTACACTAATTTTTTAGCATTTTTTTTAATGTTCAATTAAATAAAACAAAAATTTCATTTTAAGCTGGTTCTATTAGCACAAATTTGCCAGTTTTTATTACAGTACAATTATGGAAATACTTATGTTATTGATTTCTTATTACAAATAAAAAATAATGTATGCTGTTAGAAAAGTCTTACAACAAACGTTTTACCTGCATTTGGTGTCAAAGCAATTGTTCGAACTGTGTTCCTTCTACGGTTTGACAATGAGCCAATCTTGTGTAAAATGATTCGACAGAGTTGCCTAACATTTCTTCAGTTATCAAAGCAATCTCCTCTATAATCCTGTTTCTTAGGTCTTCCAAATTATGAGGCTTTCTTCTATAAAAATTGGATTTTAAATGACCCCATAGGAAATAATCGATTGGTGACAAATCCGGAGATCTTGGAGGCCATTCGATTTCTCCTCTTCGGCCAATCCATTTATGAGGAAACCTTAAATCCAAATACTCTCTTACCTGTCTCCCATAATGGGGTGGAGCACCATCCTGCTGAAACCATACATTATCAAAGTATTCTCCTGATGCAATTTGAATAGCTGGGATTATTTCATTTTGGAGCATATTGTAGTAAAGTTCGGCATTTAAATTTCCATTGATGAAAAAGGGTCCAACAATTTTGTTACCTAAAATTCCACACCATACGTTCAGTTTTTGTGGTTGCTGTGAATGGGACTCAGTAATCCAATGTGGGTTTTCACTAGCCCAGTAACGGCAATTGTGCCTGTTAACATTGCCATTTAGGAAAAAAGTTGCCTCATCAGAAAATAGTATGTTGGTCAGAAAATCTCTATTGTCATCACATTTGCGCATCACAAGTTCACAATACTCAACTCTTCTGTCGTAATCATCCTCACTTAACTGTTGGACTAAATGAACTTTAAATGGTTTGTATTTATTAATTTTCAAAATCTTACTCACAGACATAGGGTGCATATCATGTTGCTGTGCAGCTTTTCTGAGCGATGTATGTGGGTCTTCAATAAATGTTTGCAAAACATCTAGTGCATGTTCTTCATCTGTTGCAGATTGTATCCTACCCGACTTTGGCCGATTACGTACACTCCCTGTCATTTCAAAACGCTCAATAGTTTTTGATATTGTTGAAACACTTATTGGATTCCTTTCTGGGAAAGTGTCATTAAACAAATTACAAACTTCCCGATAAGATCTTTGACGATCGCCATATCCTCGCATCATCAACAGAGTAATTCGTTCTCTTTCAGACAATTCCATTAAAATGCCAAATAAAAACTGAACTACTGTAATTAGATAACTTGTTGACAGCAATGCTTCAGAGACACTGATTAACTCGACAGGAATGATATGACCTTTGTCCATTTGTAATTCCCAAGCTTAGACCTGTCTAGTGAAAGCTCCATGCTCAACAAACTGAAACCTGTAGACCAGATGATTAATAACACAATAATGTTTCTCATAGGCTAGTGACCTTTGTCTCTTTAAACCTTCCTGCTGACTGGAAAACACCAAGTACAGATTCATAAGTAATCAGAGAAAGTGACTCATAAGTTTTATTCATTGTAATAAAAACTGGTAAATTTGTACTAATGAAACCAGCTTAAAAATAAATTGTTTATTTTATTTTAATTGAACATTTAAAAAATGCTAAAAAATTAGTGTAACACATTTTGTGGCAAGAACCATGTTAAAATTACATTGTTGAACATCAGTAAATTTTCAATACTAAAAATGCTCTATTTTCTGATAGAATAATTCCTTTGAGATGCGGTTTGTGGCATTCAATTCAGTAAGCTATTACCTTTAAAATTATGTATCACAAGGTATAGGCTTCCATTAAGAATATTCACGATACCCTCGGCAGGACGTCCCCCGTTGGTGTGACATAACACAACATTGTTCCAAAAAGTAGATGCCCAATCTCTATCACGATTGTAAGAGGTTTCAAATTTATATTTAAATTATTAAAGGATATATTTGGGTGTTTCCAGACATAATATACACCCTGTATATATATATAGTGGTTTGAAGGGAAAAATCTTTATACGGAGTGTTTACAATAGGGTCACAACAACGGTACTTTTTACAATAAAATCCATCATTGAATAATCGAGCAAGACCCCTTTAAATGTGCACTAATACCTCTTAACAGTGGCTTAACAGTATAATATTTTATGTAACATCCTGGAACACTAGTATACAGTTATAAAACAGTAGTTGGAATACATCTGCTACTTATTGTTTCAGCGTGCATAGCTATGAAGTTAATAAATTTAATACACATGTTGCTAGTTATTAAAAATATTTATTCTTATTTAGGTTTTTGCGCCTGCAGGACCCCATACATTTTTGGGTCAAATTAATTACATTTCTGACACTGCAGTTTAGGTTGTCTGCCCTAATTCCTCGGTAAAGTAAATATATACATATGTAGGTCTCGGAAACCAACTTAGGTTAAAAATCATTTACTTCCCGTATCTCATATTTATGGTGCTATAACTTAATTACCTTTTTACTCTGGTAAAAATATACATACAAAAGTTTAAAAATATAAATTCAGTCAAAAACCCGCCTACTTCATTCGCTTCAATGTTCATTCGCCATTTCTACATAGTTTTTTTTTTAACACGTTCACCCCGAAATGCGCCACCGGTGGCGCACGCTCAAAAATTCCAACATCAATAATTCTCGATGTTTTAATAACATAGACTACTCTAAACCCCGACGTTAGTATTGTTCATGAGGAACGGTTTTATTCGCATATTATTATTCTATAATGTTATATAATACGTATGAATCAATATTTATCATATTTAATTCACATTAAAGTATGTGCCACCGGTGGCGCACGTCGTCCCCTGGTGAAGAAAGGTACTTTCTCAGACGACGTGCTACACCGGGTGGCGCACTCTATTAGTGACAAAAAATAGTGCGCGTAGAGCTTCTATTGGCAGCCTTAAGAGTGCGACACTTGCCGGAGCTACTTATAGCGCTCTATTAGCAACAATACGAATCAGACCTTCTTTATAAGCCGCCATTACCTGTCTTCTTTTCGTAGAGATTGTTCTGTGTTGCTGTAAGTTCAGTGAGTTCATTTTTATTTTAGAAAATGGATGGAATCCGACATCGATGACGCCCTTGATGATGACTTTAGTGATCGTTCTTTGACCGATTTTTCAGTTAGTGGCAGTGAATATATGCCATCAGATGAGGAAAGTGATGTAAACAAGTGCAGAGGAGTTGAATGAAGAAGATGGCGTTGTTAGTGATTTAGATGAATTGGAATTGATGGAAGTAGATGAGGAATATCAAAGGGTTAGAGAGGAGAGTGGAGACGAAGAAGGCAATAATATTGAAAATGTAAGTGACCCTGTACAAGATGTAGTTTGTAAGGTTCATTGTGAATATGTAGAAAATAAGTTAGAGTGGACAGAACCAAAATTGACATGCAGATCATATCATTTCACAGGAAATGCAGGCTTAAAAAAAACTGTTGGCCAATTTAATTTAAATGATCCATTTGAAATTTATAAACAGTTCCTAGATGATACATTATTGTATTTGATTGTTTTGGAAACTAACAGGTATGCACATCAGTACCTTGCTTCAAAGCCTGTAAAAAAAGCGTTCAGCAATGGCTAGATGGGTTGATTGTACAACTGAAGAGATACACAAATTTTTTGGTGTACTGATGATCATGGGCATATGCCATTGCCTCAAAGACAAATGTACTGGTCAAAACAATCCCATGTACCAAAATTAGTGTCATCAAGAAAAACTATGAGCAGAGACAGATTTGACTGTCTCCTAAAATGCCTACATTTCCAAAATAATGAGGAACCAGCAACTGAAGAGCCTCGGTTGTGGAAAAATAAAGAAACTGCTCAATCATTTAAAATGCAAAAATTTGAAAGTCTGGTAACACCTGAAGAGTCACTAGTTATTGACGAGTCTATGGTTCCATGGAGAGGGCGTTTGATTTTTAAACAATATTTGCCAAAAAAAGGCTCATAAATATGGAGTCAAAAATTTACAAGATTTGTACCACTGATGGGTATACTTTAAAAGCAAAAATTTACGCTGGTAAGTCAGACGTAACTGCAAGAGAGGCACATGCAGATAAAATTGTCATGCATTTGATGGAATCATTTCTAAATGAGGGTAGAACACTGTTTGCAGATAACTTTTACAACTCCACAAGGTTGGCCAACACTCTGCTTGAGAAGAAAAACTTATGTTTGTGGCACCCTTCGAAGTGACCGAAAAAGGCAATCCAAAAGAAGTCACTAGCAAAAAAATTAGCCAAAGGTGAAGTAATTTGTCAAGAAAGCAGTACAGGAGTAAAAGTACTTAAATGGCATGACAAAAGGCCTGTACTGATGATAACCACTCGCCCTGAAGACGTTTCTACTCTTGTGGCAAGCAAAAAAAAACAACAAAGAAAGGCGAGGTTGTCATGAAACCATCATGTGTCATGGCGTACAATGCAGCAAAAAAAGGAGTGGACTTTTCAGATTACACTCCTATCAGAAAGACTCTCATTTGGTACAAAAAAGTTGCACTGGATCTTCTCCTAGGTACTTGTGTAGTGAATGCACTAGTACTACATAACAAGTACTCATTAAACCAAAAAAATTGTTGTATGCTCACTTTCAGAGAAAAAAATACTTTCGAAATCTCCTTGAAGGAGAAAATGTTGGAGCCCTTGTTCAAACACCCCAAGATGGCAGGCAAGGTACCAAGAAACTAAAAACATGTGCTCTCAAAGCGTGAAGGGACTGCAAGAGAAACCAGGTTAAAATATTTCATTTTAATTTTATATAAAATTTACAATATATCTTACACTACGTCTTATAACAACAATAACACTACATACTAGTTTAGATCCAAACTAATGGATCTTAGTTTTTCGTCAATTTACCTGCATGTTCATCAATTTAGTTCAATAAATTAGTGATCTGCATTTTTGCTATGAATTTGTAAAGTTTATTTCAACATGGTTTCCCATATATTTGATAAAAATATAATTAAATACGTTTTATGAAAGTACAAACATCCAATTAGATTTATTCCTTACAGAAAACGGTGTGTCAGCTGCTACAGCAAAATGAAGGAAGAAAGGGGGGCCAAAGCAGCAAGGACGTACGCAAAACGTGTTTCAACTTACTGCAAAGGGTGCGATGAGACTCCTACAATGTGCTTAGAGTGTTTTAACTCCAAGCACTAAACTGAACACCATTTGTAATAGGAAAGCTAATGTTTAATTAAAATATCTTGAGTTTCAAATTTATTGCTTTGTATTTTTTTCCACTAAAAAAGGTCTTTATCAAAACCCGACGTGCGCCACCGGTGGAGCATCATTGTAAAAGGTTCCATATGTATCGACAAAAGTCATCTAAAACAAGTTGTAAAACTACGGCTTGGTTTAAAACCAAACTAAAATGCCGTATAAGAGTGTGCCACGGGTGGCGCACGTCGGGGTTTTGGGGGGATCGGCATGTGCCACCGGTGGCGCACGTCGGGGTTTTGAGTGGGGAAAATATTGATTCATTTATCCCGTCGGGCTGAAGGTGTTAATCTTGTTTTTCGATTTTAATCAGGGAAAGAATAATTTGTCGAGGAACGTCAAGAGGGCTAAGTAATTTCAAATACGGATGTGGAAACATTCACAGCTTCTAGCATTAACGTGGGTTTTATAACAGCCCTTAAATAGCATTTCCAAGGTATTATATGGTTTTTAACATTTAAAAACTGATTTTTAGATAAGATTACATTATTACTTTGTCTTCTAATCTTGCATTACACTACTTATCAAGCAATGAATGTTTAACATTGTTTTCCTCTTGGGTTACTTCAGTAGAAACTATTAATTTATGTGTACTGTCAGTTAAATTTAGATTATGTTAAAATTTATAAACGAAACTTTCAATGCCACTAAATTTACTAAATTAATTTCTGTTTGACTTTCAATTTTATACAGAAAACAGTTTTGTGTTCAGTTTATCCATCTCAAATTAGACCCTTTATCACTTTTGAATAACACTAAAACGATGAGATGAAGCGAATGTAAGCAGCAATAAATAAATATTTAGTATAAAAACTCCTTATCAAGATAAATGCGAGCAGTTTACTATATTGAGGTACAGACTTTTATATGAAAAGGTTTTTAGGTGCAAACTAAGATACATTGGTTGCATTAAAACGGATCACAATGAATGAAAGCCGTCCAAGTTCATTCAGATAATTCACAACTTAAGCGTAGTAAATTTTTATATCTCCTCTATGTAAGTTATGAAACAAAATAATTAATTAATGTACCCATTTATTTATTTATCATTGAAATAATACCTATTTAACGTTGAAGCCTTGTAGAATAATACCATATTATTGGTCTATTCTTACGAAAAGTTAGAAGAATTTGGAAATTGCCTTTGTAAAGTAATGTATAATTTCATAAATCCTTAAAAAAAAATAAGATCACAACAGAAAAAGGCATTGGGGTTCCCTTGGGAAAGTATTATACTACTGCATATTGACCTTTAAAGTGGCCCGTTCTTATATCCGACATGAACTATTCCTGGTTACTGCAAGAAACGTAGTCAGCGTGTTTCACTGTAATTTAATGAAACTTACGATTCAAAATTTACGTTTCAAAACACTAAAATGAAAAACAACTTACTCGTACCTATATAACACCACCCTTGTAGCTATATTACTGATTTGCTTATATCATTTGATTATTTTAACAAAATACTGAAAACCGTAATATAACTGTTTACTTAAAAACTAGTTTTGCAAATATAAACATAATATACTAATAACGAATTATTTGAAGGTAAATCTAATAATGAGTTTGTTCCATTTGTTTGCCCCTTTTAATTCATTATATTCTCACTTAAATTATAAGTGAAGATATTTCTTCTAGTAAAGTTAATATTATAACGAAATTTTATAAGTAATAACGGATTCTCTTCAAACAAAAATAAACCTTACTAAATAAAATGTGTAATTACTTAGAATGAATATTATAACTAAGCTAACGTATCATGGCACATGACATAAAAGTAACAGCAAAAGAGTATCGAGACGCGTGGTGTATAAATAACCCACAGCTCAAACAAAAAACCTCATTTTTAGACGGTGTACAATTGTTCAACATGATGGGACTGGATATGTAAGACCGAGGAGTACGCCATGCACTCTCAGTATCAAAAATAAACAAATAATATAAATTTTTCAGTCGGCTTTTACCGCAAGCCCCATCCAGGGTTTAGGATAAAACAAACTTTAACTTTTATAACTATTGTCTACACATGTTTACAGATCATCTGCCATTTCACTCATAATCTATCTGACCAAAGGCTTTAACTGTCTTTGGAGCGTAAATCATTGCTTGGCTTTAATTATGTGACCTTTTTATCAAACTATTTGATTGTACTTGGAAGATTTTTTATCTAAAATATTATTTTTTATAAACTATTTCTTAATGGCAACTGGATATTTCTGAAAACTATACCTAAATGATAATGATTAGGTAATATAGGTTATAAGCTTTAGGCTAATACTATGATGTCTCGAAGTGCTATACCGAACACTCTGGTGCTTATTCTACGTCACATGAAATAAAAAAATCATATGAAACCGAGGATTATCCTTCTTATTTTGTAATGGGCTCTAGGAGATCTTTGTTGGAAATTTAATTTTTTTAGCAATTCTCAGTTTTTGTGTGGAAAGTGTGTTGGTGTCAGCGTATTATATTCACAAACCCATATGTTCCATGATGAATAGCGAGTTTTTGCAAATTCATTGTCAATTAATGTTACTCCACGCGTTATAATGTTAAAACAAATTTAAGATCGGAGTTTAATGGTTGATAGAATAAAAGCAATCATTCAATGTATTATTTGAAACCTTTAGAGCTTTATAACCAATCAAAGTGTTAATCCCACTGAAGCCTTTTTTTTATTTTTGAAACAGCGTAACTGATAGATTCTGGTAACATTATGATTTAAACTACAGCATCAAAGTAATAAAAGCTTATTCCTAACGAGCTATTTATGCCACGTATTAAAGCAAGTACACTGATTACACATACGGTCCATACATGGAAATGCTGTATGCCGGATTAGATAGAATCATCTTTTCTAGGTAAGCGGGTTGTTACAGAACTGTGTGTCAATGTATTAATGAGCGGATCTGACTGAATGTGTTTCTCACAAGCATTAATGCCACAAATCTCTGTAATCAGCTAAGTGAAGTTTCCCTTATTAATTTGTGACATAAATTATGCCTGATCATGTATTGATATACGGCTGTTGTAAGGTGTAATCATTACAAGGAATTATCTCAGCCTTTTTAAGAACACGTCTTCGTCTGTCCGTCTATAATTAAATTATTGACGGAAAGTTACAAGATAGTGTAAATTCGATTCCTAGTTTCATTTTCGTTCAAGTAAGAAACCCACTGAATTTCAGGTCAAAAGATCAAATATATAAGTAAAAAATAGAGTATCTTTAAGTTGGTGTTATGGATAACCATGATGGCAAAGTAACATTTTAACATAGCCCAATCTTTGCTCTAAGAAATTTGAATTTATGGACAACATATAGTTACCTTTTAATAGTTTATAGCTTATTTGTTAGTTCTATAGCAAACTGAATAAGAAACATAACTTATTTAAACTTTATTATTTTAAAGGAAATTACCCCAGTAGAACCAACTGTATTGCCTAGTTGTTGCACCGATACATTTTAATATTTCTTGCTAACTTACCACTCCAAGTATAAACTTCACTCGTTAAAATACAGTCACCATCACTTATATAATTATTTATTCTGCAGAAATTAGATGAAAGACAAAAACTCCACTTGACTAGATTTAAGAATGGCTCTTGGTCACCATTTTTTCAGCCAAACAGGAGTTGCTTAGTGACTCCATTTCGTAACAATAAACTAAATAATATCGTCACTAAAAGAATAAGAATCGACCTAATAACTTTTAATATTGGAGCTAACACCTCACAAATTATATCCACAGTGAAAGACAATATCAATAACAACAGGCTCCTATTCATGTCCTATACGAAAAATCCGCTAACCCTTACCTGCTAACGATACGCTTCCAATCAGATGAATTGATAATTTGACCTCCAGAGACAGAGCCTTAGCAAAGGTAGAGCAAATCAAGTACAGCACACTACTACTCAGCAAATGCCAGTGCGTGTGAGATGATGGTGCCGGATAAAAGTTAAGAGAGCTGGATAGGAATTTAGAGGGAATAATCTGACATTTCCAAATGTAATTGAGGAGAAATTAGAGATGCTACATCATATCTGAAAGTATAATAATATGGTTGTCCAATGTTATGCCTAAACCGAGTAGTGTCCTTAATAAGGTTGAATATAACCCTAATAATAAATCTATAATATATCTCTGTAATTTTATCCGCGGA
This sequence comes from Homalodisca vitripennis, assembly GCF_021130785.1. Classification (NCBI taxonomy): domain Eukaryota; kingdom Metazoa; phylum Arthropoda; class Insecta; order Hemiptera; family Cicadellidae; genus Homalodisca; species Homalodisca vitripennis. The sequence goes on from NC_060211.1 coordinate 159,026,302, forward strand.
ATAAGATCACTTTGACACATGGAGTTTAATGTTACCTAGGTTGCATAAACCTAATACTATTAAAGATCGAAAGTCGAAATAAAAATCAAGTGACAATTTGAATTAAATACCCGATTCCCCTTGGACAATCGAAAATTATATTTTTATTCAGTCTCTTAGATGGATTTATATCCACACTGGAGTTTCAATTAATTAAATGTAGTGAAAGATGAAAAGCAGTTTTTTGGTGCGTAGATGATATAAAAGTTATTCTAATGTCTGAGAGGGTAAGAAATAGGTTTATTTGAAACTAAAACCTGCTAATATGTATAATGTATAAGTTTCAGGTTTAAAGCACGCCATTATGTCGTGCTAGCGTAGGAGACATCGTGATAACCTCACAGGGTACTACAACCTGGTTTTGCGAGTGACACCCCATCAACCAGAGTTTACAGGTTTTAATTTCTATATAAAGGCAAAAATCCGTACTAAATTTCAATACTCTAGGTTACTTATTTTGACAGTTATCATGTCTAAAAAGAGATATAAATCAGATTTCATCAGCAACTAAGGGAGAGGCTCGCTAAGCGCTCGACCAATGAGACAATTCCAGTTTATGGAAGTTTAATTTCACTTTTGCTTTAAATCATCTTTTAATTAAACGTATGAGCATATAACTTAATAACAACTTATTTTTTAATATATTTCTTTTGCTTGTAATTCTGTGTGTAAACCGTTTATATACGCTTTATGTTATTACATTAAAGTCCATATTTTATTTAATAAAAATAACAATTATGAGTAACAAAAAACAAAAGGTAATAAAAACCTAATTATATCCGTACAGACTTTTCAGTACTTCCTGGAGTCGAAAATATTACATTTTAATGTTCGCTTAAATCATCTAAAGCCCAAGGTAAGCACGACTTGTCAATTAATGATGATAGGTATCGAGCCTCGTTAGCGATCGTAACAATACAAGTCACTGACAATTTTTATTGTTACACGTGCCAGTATCTCTTGGATTGTACCTTTTATTCAAATTTTTTTTAAGAAATGTGGGCAATTTTTGCATATTAATTAATTAAAAATAATAAAATTATTTAGTTTCATTATAACACGAATATTTTTATACACTTATATATACAAAAAATTAAATAATGAAGTTGATGCAGTACTCAGCACTATAAGTTGATATCTTTTACATACAACTATATTACATGTTTCATATAATAACTCTATCATTGTATGATAAATCATTTTCATAGTTTACATGTCAATATTATGGATGTATTAAGCATTTAATAGACACATAAGAAGTAATGAAAGCTAAGTGGTGTAATTGGTTGATGTTAATATAGAGTTATCATTCATTTATACAGAGAATACAAAGAAATCTGTAAATTTTACCATTTGACTACGCGGTTTCAAGTAAATAAAGAGTCACTTGAAGAAGGTTAAAGATTTTTTTGTTTAAGCCCCAACATCTCTTGTTTTAAATACACGCTTACAATATCTGAAATAATTTATAATAGTTTACATTGATATGACTGCCAAAATTATTTACTTTCTTTAACGTCATAAAAGTTATAAGGTATAATTACGTTGTGATTCAAAATTATAGCAATATTTTATTTAATAATAATATTACTATAGCTACCTAAATAAGACTTGCAAAGAAACGTCCTAAAATAATTAGTTTTCTGTCTCTAAATTTCTTAGTGAAATATTTATCTAAAATTAAATTCTTTGTTAGAAATTGGTTTTTTACGATGGAAGGATTGTTAACGAAATATGCTTTTTCCAGACATTTACAATTTTCATAAAAAAATCAACAACACTACGTTTCCATATTTGCAATCTGATTTCTTTCTTAGACTAACCTAACTCATAATTGCAAAGTTTATTTTTTTTAATCATACCAAAGCGTTGTGACTAGCATAATTAAGGTATCACAACAAACATGTACCAACCACAAAGAACTGACTAGAGCCCAATAATAAAAGGCAATCGTGAAGGCAGAAAATAAGGTGGCATAAGGGAAGTCATGAGGGTTGGATCTTTTACTATCGGTCAATTCTATAAGAACTTCTTAAAAATACTGTTAATCCGTATTGGTTTAATACAAATTTCTAAGCTGTGTCATACTTTAAGATACTTCCTTAGTTTATTATTCAGAATTAGCATCCAAAACGACCTGATTTCATCAGATGATTGAATGATTGGTTGGTCTACCAATTTCATATATGACGGCTAGATATTATTTTAAATAAAAAATATTCCCGATGTAAAATTTTGGCTTTATCTCAATTCATACGACGGTCTTCGGACCTCCAATAATGTGTGATTTTTACATATCACTTTCTTTTACTTAGCCTCCCTTGTATTTTCTACGCCCTTTTATTCTTACTTATAATGATTGTTTTGTCTGCATTTTTATTCGTGATTGTAATTAAATTTTATACTGTACACACAATTTTTAAATAATTTTTACTACTTATTTGTTTTGTTTCGTAAAAACGAAACAAAATTGTATCGTGTGCTTTAAAAGAGGTTATAATTTTGTTCTCTCTGCCATAAATTTATTCGATAGTTCCGGTATATAAATGTATAGACATAAATGAAAATTTATATCTATTCTGATTTACTGACTCTTGAATCATTCTTCTGGTTCGTTTGCACTTGTTATATAATGATTGAGATAATCCATTTTGTTTAAGATCTATTGAAGGGTCTTACATTATACTCCTTCTTTGACATACTTTTTATGGTTTAATAATTAATAGTTTAAATTTTTTCCCGTATTTGTAAAAAGAATCCGTAGCCTTATGCATATCCCTATCTCTTAGTTTAGCTAGCTTAATCATTTACAATGTGTTGATACTCATTTTGAACGATCCTGTTGTATGTGAGTAAACGTATTCCTCTGGAAGTTTATATAACTAGAATTAGGATTATAACGTAACATTCAATTAATTGACTATTGGCCGCTGCCATGGCGAAATGGTGAATGTAATGACGATTCAATATCTCAATACCATCAATATTATGTGAGGCTAACCAAACATGTTTATATCGTTCTGTATTTCAATCAACCAGACTGATTAACTTGGCTGTGCAATGAGCCCAACAATTATTGCAGTACTCCGATGAAACACTAACCTACTACAAGCTAGTCGTATTCAACAGTAGGTCTCTCGTAATAGACTCTGCTGAGTTTGCATGCAAATCTAATCTCAACAGCTTATTTCAATCTTCAGATTCCCTGCATATATACAGACTGACTATGAAACATAAAAGAAATATTTATATCTCCAGGGCAGAAAATTTTATTGTGTTAGCATACTGAGCCTTCAGTGATGGTCAACCAAATCTCATGGTTGGACATACATCATGGTAGAACTCATTGTTGATTAAGAACTGTTTGAGAAATAATAATTTCCAAGCTTCAACTCCAGAGATGACGAACTTTCTTTAGCTATTTTCCTATGATGTATTCATACTTTTGCTCCATAAATTTAGTTTTCTAGCAGTGTTAAATAATGAAATCTACACACCAAGTCACCAAGAGATGTTACTGGCTACGTAAAGGAAATTAGGTTATATATGGTACTATGTCACATGTTAAAATCTCATACGATTGAACTCTGTTAGGTTACAAATTTATTTATTTTTCAACCTTCTCGTTGCCATCATTGTTACCCATAAGAGCAAAGTAAATAAAAACTGCCAACACTCAGCCAAATTGCATGAAGCCACACGTACGATCATGAAATTCGGTGTTGCCTATAAATACATATAGACAAAATATCAGTCTATAGGTCAGTTTGGTCCCGAGATGTCCTACGGACAAGATATAAGCATAGCCAGATTGACAGACAGAAATTAAATTATTCCACTTCGCTAACGCTCAGCCAATAATTAATTCAAAATAATTCTGGGATTTATAAGACCTGGACGATACCACATGACAAAACTATGCATATTTTAAAATATATTTTTATTTTTTCGTCTCCATAACTGTTACTGGTACTACGTAATACACGTTTATATATATATTTGTAGATTAAATTCATATTTATATGTAAGTTTGTATAGATTGAAACTCCATTAGGCATTAGCAATTAAATTAAATAAATCCGAATTCAGCAATTATTTGAAAATAAATGGTTTTTCCTTATTAAATAGAATAGGCTAAGGCGATTAACATTTTTGCAATTACGTTCCTGTCAGTCTAGTAAGCTGAGACGTGAAAAGTCATCAGCCACAGTAAGATCATGGATTAGATTTTCCCCTGACAAAACAAATATTACACAATTTTATCAGTTTTACCTTCGACAGGTTACTTCTGGATTTGACAAGCACTGAAGTGGACAGTAACCGTCATGTAGGTTACTCCCTAGACTCCCACAGCAGTCTGACGGAAACTTGGCACGGCGTGGGGGTACTTTGATCCTTATCTTCTCTGTTGAACTTCCTAGATCCTCTTTCCCACACACATGTGTTCTTTTAGATAGATCTATTGAATTAGACAGTGTTTCATTTAATTGTCTTTAAATGTTACACGTCCCCTTTTACCAATATTACCTCTTAACCATTTTTATCTACAAACATACAAATATAATACTATTTTCTATAAACATTGTATCATACCTACGAATTTATGAAATTTCGGATACACTAAACTTAATAGTTTTGGGTGGGATTATTTACATTTGATAACAACAAGAAATTATTACAATAAGTTACTTCTGTATGAATCATAACCTAATATTTCTAAAACTATGCTGGAAAATTTATGTTTGTTGTTTGACATTTTATATTAAAAATCCCATGAAATATACCCATAAATTAATATGGTTTTAGACATAGCACTATTTTTTACAACAATCGTCTTATTTACTTTTATGGTCTGAAATAATTTGTTAAAATAAGCTAATGGTTTCTGCATGGCATCTCCATTGTCAAAATTACTGTAAAAACGGCAAAACAATTAATATAATATTTCTTTTTAAATGTATGGATCCTTGTAAATTAATGATACCCTGACTCAGTTTAATGTTTTCATCTATAAACTTCCTTACTATTTTATACTCCTGTTGTGTGTGTAAAGTTGCGACGTTTCTTTGTATGCAGATGACTGTCAGGTGCATCTCGATTATGATCCGTATATAAGAGGAATGACTAACGGTGAGATCAATGCTGACCTATATGACGTTAATATAAAATGACTTGGTTAGTATAAAATTAACTCAGGCTCAATATAAGCAAATGCACAGTCCTGCAAACTGGTACATATTCTTAGTGAGAGTGGTGCTCGACGGTGAGAGGTTAGCCATATGTGGATAGAGTTAAGACTCTTGGAGTCGTGTTGAACCGAGGCCTCACTTTTCCCAATCACATTTCTCACGCCACCAAGCGTGAGATCGGCAGATTGAAGGATTTGTCCAGATTCAGAATATTACTGCCGATGAATGGGAAATTGCCGCTTATGCAGAGGTTAGTCCTGCCAGACTTGTACAATTGTCTACCTGCTTACGGAACAGCATTTCGAGAGAGGACGTTGGCAGGACTCAAAAGTTGCAGAACTTAGCCATCAGGTTCATTTTAAACCAGAGACAGGTTGATCAGATCTCCCCTTTCCGGCTAGACGGAAAGCTTCACTTTCTGAAAGTGTGGCTGGAAATTAGAAGAAGAGGCTTCTCTTATTTTGGTCCCAGCTTTTTCAGTTCCCTCTCCAAATATATTAAAAACATTGTATCTTCCACATCTTTTAAAGATAATATGAAGGAATTTTGTATGAGTATCATCTAGTTTATGGGTGGGGATCTGTAGCTGTTTGTTATTTTTAATTAGTATTTAGTGTAGCACTGATTTGATTTGAAAATCACTTTGCTGAAATACGCTCATCATAAAAGGCAATTTAATTTATTTAATTGTATTACATTTTCAACATTAGAGGGCCTTGGTGCAAATAAATTAAATACAATTCTTGTTTTTTGTTTTCAGATTATTAACTAAACTTCAATAGATCTGCAAATAATAAAGGGGAGGCTTAATGTCACCTATAGTTTAACAATGCGTGGTGACTTATGGATGGACCTTTGACCTACAGTCAGTTGAGCGACTATTATTATCGTAGTTATAACTGAATTGTGGTTTGTGTCAGTCCTAGTCTTGACAACCCCGTACGTGTGCATCCAATCAGAGTATTTGCATACGGCTGTGTGACATAACCATAAAACGGCAAGCGTTCCATGATTAGGCCACCAATTTTTGTTTGCTGCTCATTGGAAATGTATTAATTAAAGTATGTTCTAAAACTACAATTAACTGTTTTAGTGTTATTTTTCATAGTTACTATTGACAGTGGGTGGTTTTAAAACGTTAATGGTGTACGTAAAATATGTGATGTTACAAAAATAGAACGAAACGTTTACAAAATAGGTTTATATCCCTATCAACAGGAAACAAAACCTGAAAAAAGTAGTTACGCGTAAACAAAAATTTTAACTGATCTTTATATGGTAATGTGCTCGCCCAAGTCATGATCAGCAACATAAAAAGCTGTACGTGAAAACAATTAAGCGTATCTCTGAGGGCCAAGAGAGACTGGAGTCACTGCACACCACATCTCCACCTAATATCTCTTTTTCATCTTAATACATTTTTTGAACGAATATTTTTAAACTGTAATATGTAAAACTTTGTAAACACAATTAATAGTTCCATTTTAACATTTATAATTAAAATGATTGATAGTAATACAACAGGACTAGGTACTATTATACGTCCTTTATACAATCGAAAAAGGATAGTTTTATATTACGCAGACATTTTCAGGTAAAAAATGTTACATTAGAACTCTGGCCAAAAATCTTTCTCAAAAATCAGGCCAAAAGCCAAAATATCTTTCGATTAAAACTATTATAGCAATTAGCTAGATTTTCAACGTAAGTTTAACTATTATAATAAATAGTACAAACCATTGTACCTTGATGATATTGGGCCTATTTCAAGTTCATAAACACGAATTATTTACTAACATATGAATCTTGATAGATTATGATCTGGTTTTCTTTAAATACCTATTGGAGTGTACTTATCCAAAATTCCAAATTTGTTCGTAATACCTGGGATTCTTTTGAATAAAAAAGATGTTTATGCTCAGATATATACACCAATTTAGGATACAAGAATAAAATCTTTAAATAAGGAAGGTATTTAAAAATAATATAATATCTTTTATTCAAAATGCTTGTAATTCCATATTATATGCATACCAAAAAATCGTATTGTGCGGAAGAAATGGAAGGGAAGAATTAAAAATCGCCCTTCTCTTACGTACGTAGTTTTTTCAAAACAGTTATTATTCCTTTAACAAGATCTTTTTCCAAATAATTTAGCTTTTTATATATCAGAGGAATAGGGAAACAGCAGTTACAAACTTAGACTATGTTTAAGTTTATGCAAAAGTTATCCAAGTGGAAGGGATAAAATCTTACCTGAACTGGAACACATTTATCAGTACTGTCCACCTTATAATGTCCTCTTGCTCTTGTGCTTACACATTTCTGAGCAATCAGTAGTTTCCTATTAGATAGTAGATTCCTATCATTATTGTCTGTCTATATTTGTACATAATTAGTATCTGTTTATATATTAGATCTATTATAGATTTTGTACGGCCAGTTTTAGTCCTTGGCTTATCAGTTTTACCAAATTCTTTCGTTTGTCATAAATTATAACCTAATACAAAAAAAATTGAAAAAAGATGGAGTGTGGATAAAATAATGAATTATAAAACAATAAGGAACCTTCATTAGAAATACGAAATAATAACACAAGTACATTAGCTTAAATGCAGAGTTCTTAAAAGAATTAGCTACTAAAGTTTTATGAAATAAACTGGGCTACACTCTACATCTTTTCCAGCGATTATTTTTATATTAACAATCTCATTTGTATACGATGGCTTCTTATTAAAAAAAAACACACATTTAAAACATTTTTATCTCGTTGTGTGCCTTTGATATTATAAAATCTTTTCGTGGCATCTGTAACAACAGACGTTTCAAAATTACGTTTATACAGAGGCTTTGAAGCACTAGTATTCCAATGTTAGACTTTTCAGAGTTTATAGCACATATTTAGCTCACTATACCACACTGACATTGTTTTTTTCCATCTCGAGAAAATGCACGAGCAATAAAATGACCCCACATAAACCCAAAAGTAATTAGCCTTAAACAGGCTTATTTACTAATCAAATAAAAGAATAATAGCTACATCAGGCATGATAGGCATGTGCAGTAAATTTTAATGGTTTAGTAAATTAATATTTAGTTTATTACTAAATTTTGTAATCATTTAAAAGCATATATTATATTTATTATTCACTATTATATTTATGAAAATAATACTTACAGTTAAAGCTCGTGCGCTGAAGTATATAACTAAGATGAAATCAAATTCAGTCTAACGGATTAGTAACACTTATTCTAGAATTGGTGAAGATTAGTCAGTGACTATTCATCATTATTGCTTTATCTTTACTTTTCTAAACCATAATATGTATCTGATAAAATCCTATATGGTCATGTTACACATTCGCTATCAAGAGAAACAGTATTTGTGTGTGATAAAATTTGCATTATCAAACATTGAGCGCTTGGTAGCCAAAGAGGTAAATACGAATTTTTGAGGCAAGTACTTAAAGGTGTAAGCGTTTCTCCAATCTATCACCATTTTGATCTACAACACATACGAAAACAGCATTTTCTCTGATCTAAATACATACATACACTAAATATATACATAAAATAAGTACAAGTAAACTGCAACAATAATGAATCTCAGCTCATATGAACGTCAGCCCTTCATTAATAACCTTTTCAAAAACACAATATAAGTTATATTTTTTTCATATACAATCCTGAAAAAACGACAAAAAAGTGATCCGGCATATACAACATCTTACATTAAGAATGATTGGTGACTAAAATGGAAAGACCAGATATGTAATAAGTAAGGGAGCAGCACCATAAAGACATAAATGATGCAATAAAGGGCTCCAGGTATATCGGCAAGAACACCTGCAATCTCTTGCTCAGATTTGTACTAAAATTTTATTTGATAACTTGGACACCTGGGAACTGCCTCCAAATAAGTTTTCATGGCAGAGACGTGTGGTTTATTACGACTTAGTACGAACAATTCTCTACAAATAAAGTTATGATAACTTGAACAGCTGATGTCTACCTCCAAATACGTTGTCTTAGCAGAGTTACCTATAGTTTATTACAACTTATTACCAACCACTCTCTACAATTAAAGAAGACATTAAAGAAGGACAACTCCACTCAAGTAATGTATGGAAAAGAAGAGCGTAAAGATGTGCGCATTATTGAAATTCAAGTGGAGTTCCAATAATGAGGGGCCAAGTATATAGATGACCCATCATTGAAATTGCCAGCCCTACATTGAAAAATTAAAGACCGATTTCATCGTATTTTTATCGTATAAGATAATATATGTTGTATTTTCTCGCTTATATATTTTACTATAGCTATAATACGTGTAATTGAAGTACTGTAGAGTAACTGTCATGCTATAATTTATGTAGATAACTTTGTTTGTCGACTTAATTCTCATTTAATTCTTTGTTTATGCATTTGTTAGACCTTAATCCTTCATCCTACCGTTGAATTATGTGTGCCCCTTGAATGTTTATTAATAGCATTACTGTATTTTCCTTCCCTGTTTATTATTACAAAGCGTGTTGATTAGGAATGCGTGTGCATATTTTAATAAAGTTATTTTAGATTGTTGTTGTAGAATGGTTCTGTTTATATAATTTATACTTAATTTTATTAAGTAAAAATTACCACTTTGATACAAGTTTACAAGATTTTGGTTACAGTAATTGTATTCTCAGTTTTTACTTTTACTATTATTTAAACTTCTAAATTACCAGTTATTGAAAAAAATATTAAAAAAAATAAAGATCCAAATTATCAGATTTATTGCGTTAGAGCCTACCAATCCAGGCGCTGGAAATTATTCATTTCTATCACAAAGATGGTGCATGTTAGTCCATTAAAATTTGCTGAACGTTAGGAAATATTTTTACATTTGTCTTATGGGTAACCATGATCCTATTGAGAATATATCAAAGTGAATAAATTTAAAAATGAAATGAGTGAAATCATTTGACATTCGAACATGTGCTATATAAAACGCTTGGCTACGCTGCAATTTTGATCCAATGTGTCCGTTGGTATCCTGAGAATAGGTTCTGGCAAAGTTTTCTATCCACTATGTGTATGTAAAATAGATGCAATACACCGTAGTCACTTAATCTTAGATTCCTCTTCGTTGTATTCTCACTAATCTGTATTTCTTTGGTATTGAAGCCATATTTCCTCAATGTTAACCGTTCTTCACACACACACACACACACATTTTGTTAAAGGCAATTTTAGGTAATTTATATTTATTTATTAGAGCACTCACATTGCTTGGATATGTATTTTCAACAGCGTTTTATGCTTTTAAATTAAGCAATTGACTTGAGAGGGCAGCTATTAATTTCTTTGAAGCAATATCTAACCCCATAGACATAAAGTCATCTGAAAGGCCTGAGCTCATTGTGGCTTCTTCTCTCTCAACTATGGTTTACAAAGTGCTTGCCTTTATATCATCTTCGTTAGTTACTTTGAGGGAGTCAAATATTGAATTCTGTTAAGGAAACACTTTACCCTCTAAGATAGTATCAGTGATAAGGGTGGGTGTAACGCCTTTGGTGAAGTATCAATGAGAAGATGTATAAATACAATACTGATAATCCATTCAATTTGAACCGCTGTAGTTGTGTGCTATCTTGCAGGAAATGAAGAAGAAAACAGCTTAATGATATACATATTACACACACACACACACACACACACACACACACACACACACACACACACACACACACACACACACACACACACACACACACACACACACACACACACACACACACACACACACACACACACACACACACACACACACACACACACACACACACACACACACACACACACACGGGCTGGACCCATTTTAATGACATTTGTTGTATGTCTTCAGGTTGATTATTGAATGGTTTTGATTTACAATACGGTCCCAATTTAAATAGTTTATTTTGTCAATTTTGATTTCTAAACTGTTGTTAATTTTGGATTTTTTACATTGGATCCGACAGACTGCGCTATGACACATAATACGAATTGAATTGATAGTTAACAACTGTTAATACTTTCAGCTAAAGTTTAATAAAGAGGCAACAAAATTTGTTTACATTAAAATTATAGACAATATTTTATTACTGTTAACTGCTTGATCAGTAGTGTAATGCAGATTTCAAAGACGAATTTAGTATCTAATTGTAAATTATAACTGCTCCAATGATCAATAAACCATCTAGTGCTATTTATACGCTGTTATCAAAACTACCCTCTAGTACAAAGCTGTGAATGTTCGCAAATAAAGTAATCGAACCTGGTTAACTCTTTTGACAACATGAATGGAATTTTTACTGTAGTGGAAGGAAAGAAAATAGGGATAACACACTCTTGGTCTTATACTAGAAGCATATACCCTTATACATATTTATTAATCAGTGAAAACTCAAAATCACTTAAGCACTAAATATTAATCTAAGTAGGATTCTGAAAACTATATATGAGACCATTATTTTGTTTAGTGCAATAGTATAATTTAGTTGTGGACTGTAAATAGATTAGACCGGGAGTGAATTTAAACGACCGAAACACACTACACTTACCGCAGCAACTTTTAGGTTGTACTATAAACTCTCGTAATTGACACAAAGAGGCAAACTGAAATTGTTATTTAAATCGTCGAAGAACTCCAATAAATTATTATGGAATGTTGGAGAGAAATACGAATCTTATAAAAACTGTTTCGCTTTATGACCTCAGCATCCTAAAACATTGTTCTATAAACATAAATCTAAAATGGATCAGGAAATTAGAATAGATTTGAGTGACTCAGGACTGTTTAATATGTCATAAAAGAATACATGAATATATTGTCCGGTTTTTCAATAGGACATTGAGTGCGAAGCGGCGGGTAACTGCTATAATATATAGTGTCTCAAATATCATGCTTGTATTACTGAATGGTTTCATTAGCCAAAAATTTCAATATGTTAAATCACTGGCCTTATAAAGCATTAATAAGAGGTTTATAGAATATATTTACCAAAATCACATAATATTTTTTGGTTTTTATTAGTTATTTGTAGGAAGCATTGCTGTATTCCCACTCTTTCAGTATATGATGTATTCAAAATTGTACATAATTTAATGAAGGAAAATTTCTATTGTGTAAAATGAAATAAAATATAAATAATAAACAAAGGATTGTAAAAACAAAATATCATGTATTCCTTAACATAGTCCAATTCATGTGACAATACATTTTAAGCGTCGCGACGCCTGGACCTGTCACAAATATGATTGCAGATCTCACAATTGCCAGCTCTCGTTGTTAACAGACAGATGAGAGAGGAAGCCTTTGACCTGGGACCGGTGAATCTGGAGCTCATTGACACTGTCCAGTCTGGTGGAATATGCTGCGCACTCTAATCCCGCCTCTCGTCAGCGTCCGCTACTGAATAAAAGCAGTTTTTTTTACTTAATTTTAGAAAGGTGTTAATTGGCAGAGGAAAAATTAGATTCAGTTTCGGTAGAAAGAGCGTGCTCAGAAGCTTGACCACAAATAAAGTAAATTCTAAAACTATCAATAAACTGTCAGTTTACAGGGCGATAATAGTTTCCCAGTTTGATGAACTTTAAAATACGTGCTGTTTTAAAATGAAATTATTTTGAATACTGTATTTTCGGACACAGATCTTGATTAGAATAATATAAGATATTGATTACTGCACAGGACGGGCAAAATGTACCGTCGTGATAAAATTGATACTTTAGAAAACTAGTTTCGCCAAATTATCTTATAATATATAGTTTAGAATTTACAATTTATGTAATTTCTACGTTATCGTAGTATTTGTTTTGTATGGTTTGAGCATAAAAACTGTTTTCGTTCATTAGTTTCAAAAGTATATATAATTAAATTAAGGTAATGAAATTTAGTTTTTAATTCACATATACTAAAACAATTTATCATAGTGCGTTAATAATTAAGATGTATTTTTATTTAAAGAATCATACAATTTAAAAATTGTGTACTTTTATAATAATTTTACACTGTTTCTGTTGGGAAACTCTTCAGTTACAGTGATACACGCTTATTCCAAAATATCTATTGTACTTTAAGTGATATTTCACTTTTTATGACTAAACTCAGAATCTTTGTTACAGATAAGTAATGAAGCTTAGAATACATCATAATTATACACTCTGTAAATCTTTAATGTCTTTATAAAAGTGTACAGAAGTGTTTAAAAGAAATGAATAAACGAGTTACAGTTCGAGAATAGACCAAGTTTTAATTGCGCGTTACGCTCCAAATAGTTCTGAGACTATAATTGATTATGTTCGAAACTGTTACAGCAATACAACATTAAACTATTCCAGCATATTCTGTTTATAGCTTGGTCCTAAACCACTGTGGTCTTGAAAGGAACTTGTTCATTTGGACGGAAAAAAGTGTCCCACAAAATGATAATGTATTGAAAAATTATTATGACTAGTGGTTTGAAAAGCCGAGAAACCACTCACTGCACTTAATAGTTAGCCGTAGAGATATAACCTTAAATATCTCTACTTAAAAACCATGTTAGACTTCATGCACTTTTTCACCCTCATTATTTTTTGCCATAGAATCATTAGTTACAGCTATGATGAATACGCATCCAAATGTTAGACTACTTTGTTTTTTACTATACTCAAGTGGACCCAAAAGTATTCTACGCTTCCTTCTGGAGTGGCAGGATATTCAAAATGGCCAAGATTTTTAGTAGGAGCCACCTCATTTTGAGTTCTTAAAAAAAGGTACATTGAGCACTATATCTCTGTTATGCCAACTTGAAAATTTGATTTCAATCCTTTAAATATGATTTTGAATATAAAAATAGAGTTGTATTCAGTACAAAAGAAAGGTTTAATAGTTTATGCGTGAAAGCAAAACACACAAAAAAGGTAATTTAACATTTATTATATTATTATTATTATTAGGATGATTGTGTGTTGTTGAACTGTAATTTTGAGATTATGAAGATTACAATAACTAACACAACTCATAATCATCTAATCGTTATGTATAGCTTACAAAGGAATAACGTGATTTGTATGGTTTATTACCTGGTTGTTATAGTTAACAGAGCGTGCTGTAGATTGGTTAACGACTTCAGTATTACTGCAAGCCACTGGTATGTTTAGCATAAATGCCGATTCTAGCGTGAAATTAATGTTCACCCTCTACACCGCCCGCGTTATGTTTCCTGAATGATAACGAGAACTTAATTCAGCTCAACTGACGCTATTAATATAACTTTGTGTCATGTTTTAATTTCAATGATTTGTATATTACAGAACGATATACATATAAAACAAAGCAATACTGCAATGTATGCTTAGAATTTTAGATTCAACATTTAAATATTAAAGATTGGATAAGAATAGTATAGTACTCAGAAAACAACATTTTAGGTCTGAAGTACACCTTCTTTGGGTGTTTTAAGAACCTTAAGGCGTAAGATTAAACATACACAAAGAAATTTAAAAAGCTAATGTTTGGTTAGGAACTCCCCAAAATGTAAACTGGCGTCAAAGGATGTACGTAAAGAAATCCAAGCGTATACAAGAATCTATTAGCCCAGTCTGACAAGAATGAAGATATACGAGTACAATATCACTGCATACAATTAAGTGCACTACACGACCAATGTCACAAGTGCCAATCAATGTGTAAGACTGGGGAAAATACTTTAGTTTATATGAAAAACTTTGTCTTAAAATTTCTCAACAAGTAAAGAATAGTATAGATTTGACTTCTAGAAAATAATAGTTCAAAATTTTTCAACATTCAGAAAAATTTTTCAAAATACATTTGGAAATTTTATATATATATATATATATATATATATATATATATATATATATATATATATATATATATACACACAGCTATAATGAAATAATTATTAAAAGTAAATGAATTTCTTAATTTTTATAAGGTTTAGATATACACTTTTTAAATTCATTTGGAATATTAGTTATTATATATACAGTAAATAATATATGGTTTTTCACGTTTTAAAAATATTTCTGGGCCTAGATTGATTAAATATTCATCATCTTCAATAATCTCCTCTATAGTTTATCATATTTTCCTAATAATTTTGTACCGTTATTTAGTTGTACTTTATGCAGTACATATTTTTCAACCCAGTTACTCGTTACTGGTTAGTATAAGTTACATCCGATATTTGTGGAACTAAATTCTTGGCGGATGGATAACCTAATTGGCACGCGAATTAATTTTTTCATAGGCGATATGCGATAATAAACAGATTGTGATGGAATTATGTAGAGCCGTTAACTATCAAACAATTTACTAAGGAACGCATGTTTTATGTTTATTTTGTTAAATTCACAAAACGGGGTTGTGGATTAATTACTGAAGTTGTAACAAACTTACATAATCTAATTATTGTACGCTTGCGGCTTCGTGGTTTTAACACACCGTTATATGTAAACACACTGCTTGGCAGCACACGTGTAAGCGTGTAATCCCTAGGGCTTATGCAAAGCACGGATCAGATATCGGCACTATAACAATAGACGGTCAGCTGACTGTAGGTCAATGGTTCATCCACAGGTCACTGCATTGTTGCAAAGTTAATGATATTAGCCTTTCCCATTATAAGTTTGAGTTTTAATTACGGTTAAAGAAAATATTTACTAATCCTACAATATATTGCCATAAATCTGAAATCACTGGATAGAAAAACAGATTAAAATTCTAAACTAATAAACAATATTGTGGAGGAACAGATAGGCCTTTTTAAAAACGTGTCCTTGTATCTCTATTCCTGAGGTAAGACTAGATATAAGGGTTCTAGAGAATTGAAACTTGGTCGAAGTAAGTAATATAATAATTATTGGGCTAAAACACTAAAATTAAAAAAAATTATATAAAATTATTTTTTTTGTTAGTATTGATTGCAAAAATAACATAGCACATCTAAAAAAAATTAATCAGACTGAGTAAAATTGTATGACGTTTACCCATGTGACATAACAACACATGTGATGTTATTACGTTCTTATATTGGTTGATAATACTTTCGTTGCGTTCTGTTAGGTCCTTCGATAGTCTATTTATCGGTTCCTTTCTATATTGAAATGAATATATATATATATATATATGTATTCATTATTATATATAAATTAATCTTCAATAAGAAATCTTTAAATGTATTAACGGTTTCCATATTTCGGATTAAGCCGTCTTCAAGAAATTAAAAAACATATAAATAGGGCTATAAGAACATATTAAAAATAAAACATCAACACAGAAAATGAAAATTAAGAACGATATTTATAATTACAATAAATAATAAATAAATAGAATAATAAATAAAATTATATATATATATATTTTATATATTATATAATATATATTTTCATATAATATATATATATATATATATATACAAATATTACATATAATATATAAAATAACGAAGAGTAAAACTGTACACCAATAATAAAAAGTTAGAGGTGACATTCAGTCGTTTTCGACCACGCTAAAAGCAGGATATTTTATTTTATTACAGTATATAATTTAACATGTTCCAATCACAGTTACAATGTGCATTAACGACAGTTTGTAAAGATAATATTTGTAAAACAATATGTATTGAAAATAATAGTGTATTGCGTTTTTGGTAGAATAATTATTGGTTGAAGGGATACAGTTGATATAGTTTGATTTAGTTATATATATATATATATAAAACACAACATAAAACTACATCCAAACCGAGCCTTATAAATACTTGTTTTGTTTGGGAAATTATTACCCGAGAAAGTTCAATAAGGAACAAGTTCATTCCGGGCCAAGTTTCAGTTGACTGACGTGTGAGTCTGGTGATTATCACACGTGACGGTAGCTGTCCACTCGTACTATCCTGTCGAAGTAAAAACTGATACAGTTGTCTGATATTTGTGTCAAAACACGTAATGTGTGATCTTACTGTGACTGATGGCTTCTCCAATATCAGATAACTTCAACTAAAACAACATAATTACAAAGACGTTAATATCTTTAGCCGCTTGTATTAAGCATGGAACCATTCTTACTTTGTAAATAATTTCTGATTACCATTAAAATTTAACGAGTATGTACGTTGCAGTTTAATTATATACTAGTAAAGTTTCTACATTCACATATGGTTCATCTTTAAAATTAATGATTTAGTATTTATGGTACTGTGTTCATAACTTTAAATTACTATCTTCCAGTATTAATTATGTCGTAAAGTTCTGAAGTAAGAAGAAAATCTATCATGGAAGGAACATGAATTATTACACGCCACAGTATTTGAATTTCGAAACAAATGCAATGATAGTATATGGTTTTTCATAATTTATCACAATAACTTGCTAGTAAACAATAAAAAAAGGTCATGTATACTGTTTTTACTCATGCCTAATATAAATTGGAAACAAGAGTGACACGTCCTTTAAAGCGGTATGCACATCGACCTATATTTACATTTAGGATTTTCTAACTAATCCTTACGAGCCATCCCCCTGAGTTGGTAAAGAGCTACTGACTGCATAAAAAGCGAAACGTTGTGCACTATGTCTCTGAACGAAGAGAAATGTATAAAATGTTTGTACATTTATGATTACAGAAGAAAGTTAATTATTGAAAACCTTTCCAGCACCCCTGTATAGTAGTGTAGCAATTTGTCACAGTAATTTTACAGTAGGTTAAATACATGTATTTTTAAATATACAGTTATTTTACAGTGCTTTAACAGCTTTTATTATAACTAGGTAGTCCTTTGTTTGAATTTTATTTACGACGATGTAATGATTGTGAAGGGAACAGGATGTTGTATCAGTGAAACAATAAATCAACGATATTTTGATATTTTTGCTTCACTGAACAATGGCAAACGTCCGGAAAATCCTATTTCCTTCACAACTAGGTAGTTATTTTGCAGTAGTTTAACAACATGTATTATAGCTTGTCAGTTAATCTACAGTGATTTAACTACGTGAATTATGGCTTTATAGTTGCTCTACATTATGTTTTCGACATATACTATAGGTAGACAGTTTTTGCACAGTAGGTTAATGAGCTAATCATTTAAGAAAGCTAAACATGATCCACTAACTGCAATAAATGCCTACAATCTCTTGTGGTAAATGCGGCACAAAATATCAAGTACCTGTCAATACCATTGCAATAACATGAAAGAATTTAATTTTTATTGTATTTATAGCGCAGTAAGAGAACACAAGTAAAATAAGAAAGATAACAGAATATGCATAACCTTAACAGTGGCCAGAGCTAACAGCTAAAGTAGCTTACGTAACACCAGTACAATATGAGTAACTGTGAGTTTATTTGTATAATTTCAAATGTGTATACTTTAAACGTAGAATACATTTTATCAGAATGCATTTCTATCCGAATTACGCAAATGTACGCTGGATTACGTTCACCTGTAACGTGTGGTTCGAACGCGAAACTTTTAATCATGCGAAGCTGTAACGTGACTACATTCAATAGGCTACATTTATTATTATATACAGTTATGGATTCTTAATGAAGAATACTTAAAGGCGGGTTAGTTCCAATTACATTAAAAACTTTCTGTTTCTAATGTATGGATGTACCACAGTGAAATAAAATATTTTTTAGATTTTAATTCTTTTGAATTAACTTAAATAAAACAGAAGAAATCAATATGCTTCAGTCAAGTACGGTGGGTTCAATGTAAATCATATACATCAACAACATGTTATGTAAACCTATACTCATGTGAGACGCCTATGCAATGTTGTGTTATGCGGAAGCTGAATATATGACGTATCAAATTACCATCCGTGTCATTTAAACTATTGCAGTTCAAAGCAATATGTTCTGGGATTAGTAAGGTGAAAATAATACTGTCGCCCTGTAGAAGATTATTAACATCATTGACCTGAACTAGGAACACTTTTTAGGCTAATAAAATTGTACATGCCGCGTTTATTTCATAACTATTCATAAATCATCTAGTCCAGACTTTGTATATTTTATACCGAGTTCGATAATGATTGGTCAAATCAGACAAGACCAGGAGTTTGTGAAGTTCAATTTTAGGTTATACATCTCCAGATCCTTTGTAATTGAAAATTTAAATTTTATTTGAAAACAATTCAATGTACGCCAAATCACGTGTCGCGTTACGTGTTTCACTTAGATTGCATGTTAATTTTGAAGGCTGTATCTTATTAATTTTACTTATATGTGTAGCCAAAATAATATAGCCAAAATATTATAGCCATATAATTTGTCATATTAAATCTTTTTTACTAAGTTTGTTTAAAATATTCTCTAGGACTTTGGTTTCAAACCCTAGAGATATTGTGCTGAAAGCCAGATAGATAGAAATAAAATTTTTCCAGTCCATCGTGATCATATTCACAAATGCTCAGCT
The DNA here is from genome assembly GCF_021130785.1 of Homalodisca vitripennis. Taxonomy (NCBI): domain Eukaryota; kingdom Metazoa; phylum Arthropoda; class Insecta; order Hemiptera; family Cicadellidae; genus Homalodisca; species Homalodisca vitripennis. The sequence continues at coordinate 159,045,983 of NC_060211.1, forward strand.
AATAAAAAAAGCAAAGTCTATAAAATATAGTTTTTTTTAAACACTAACATTCGATTTTATTATAACAGCATTTCTAAATACTGTATTTGTACAAGTATAAAGAATCTAAACTACAAAATACGGCTAAGGGATAAATAATGATTCTTTTCTACACCAGCAAACCTGCCAAGGTAAATATTGAAAGTGGCGAAAGATAAGCACAATACCTGCGCTGGTTGAATAAACGCCCACGTTTTCTCTTTGCGGCTGGTTGCATAATTCAACATACAATCCCTGGATCTGATCATTGCTTCAGCTCATCCCACCAGCAGTATAATTATACAAGGAGTATAGTAATGAGTATTAGGCCTACAGTTTAATATCGTCCAAGGAATTTATATTACTAAATAAATTACGGTTGAAACATATTTGAGTTTGGTAGCGCAACACACTCTTGTAAATATTTATAACGAAATATCCTGACTCAATTACCTAGTTATAGGTTCTTACAACTACTTCAATCAATCAATCATATATTTAATTGCTTTCAAACGATTTTACATTGTATTTGCAAACGTCAAGAAATAAAACTAAAAATCCTGCAGTTTGCTGTTCTAAGATTCATTAACTGCTCGCATACATACATTAAATTACATTCTCCCTCTCATTCATACATGGCTTCAGTATCAGTACTAAGTTACGAAAAATTAGTGGTCCTAACATTAATCGTAACATGAACTCATCTACAGTAAAACACTTCAGACACTAAAAGATCCTTTAATCTAGGTTTAAACAGGGTTGGGTTGTTGAGATTTGATATGCTCTCTCTGATTAATTAATTAATCTGACACCAGCTTGTGAAGGAAGTTGTTCAGATGCAAGTGTTCTATGATATTGCATCCTGAGCTGTCTCTACCTCTAGTATCATACCTGTGGATGTCCCTGCCACGCACTAACTCACTTCGGAATCGGCAATACAGAGCTACACCCAAGATACAGAGAGATGGTAAAGTCAGAAAACCATGCTCCCTGAAAGAACCGCGTCACGACTCTCTAAGATTAAATTTGCACATGGTTCTGATGAATTCTTTTTGTAGCCTGAAAACTCTGTTGAATCTGATCCAGGCACATCAACCCCAAAGGCGTATGCCGTAGGTCAAATAAAGATATAAAAGGCCAAAATAGGCCACCCTTAGAACGTCAAAAGAACAAAAAGCAATCCTTACACATACATGCTCAACATGATCGGTCCAAGTTAATCCTCTATCGAGATATATTCCCTAAAATCGAGTAGATTCCACTTCCTCTAAAAGGGTTCCTCTCCCATGACAATGGGTCGAATTTCGTTAACTTGTTGACGGAGACAAAAACTTATATAATTCGTTTCTGCATTATTTGTTTTAAGATTTAAGTCCGAGAAATACTGAATACAAGAATTCAGTTCAACAAAAGTTTCTATTTCCAGAGCGGTATTTCATTTTGCTATGACGCAGAGAGTCGTGTCATCCGCATATTGGACTATCTTTCCATTCTGACTAGACAGTTCACATAAACTAAGAACAGTACAGGTACAAGAATAGATCCCTGGGGACCCCTTGATTCAAAGGAACTCTCTGTGACTGAACATAGGAAATTTCTACAAACTGATACCTGTCGCTGAGATACGATTTCAACCACTTCAGTGGCAGACCACATACCCCATATACTTTCAGTTTTAGCAAAATAGTAGCATGTTCATCACAATCAAATTCCTTCAAAAGATTGAGAAATACACCAATTGTGTGCTCCCGACTCTTAAAACCCTCCACGATCGCGTCCACAAGACTTGTGATAGCATCAATTATTGACATGTTTTTTTTTTTTTCGAAATCCAGATTGGCCTGAAGACAAAATGTCAAACCTATTTAGGAAATCCATGAGTCTTGCAAGAAAAGGTTTTTCAAATACTTTTCTTAAAACTGGCAGAATTGAAATGGAAGGATAATTGCTTGCGATGTAAGGATCCTGTTGAAAACTGGAATCACTTTGGCTGTTTTTAGCTGGGCTGGAAACACTCCTATTTCAAAGGAAATGTTAACCAGTCTTGTCAGTAGTTTCAAAATGTACTTTAGGAAACGTTTGAGTAGCCACACTGACATGCCATTGATGTCACATGATTTTTTTGTTTTGAATCCCCGCATCACCGCCGCTATATCGTCCTCGCTAGCAGGAGGAAGCACCTTGGACGATACCGGTCCCCTTATAGGTTCCAAACTAGACCGACTGCCGCTCAAAGGCAGGTTTGGCACCGCGGTTGCAAAAAAATTACTAAACTCCCTGGCCACTTCTTCAGGGGACTGTAAAATTTCATCCCCAACTTTAATTTTAAGAAGAAACCAACAAATACTGTAAACAATACCAAAGATATAGATACGCAAACTGACTCTGCACAATTTATATTACATAATCCAGGGACCTCAATAATAACAGAACTTGAACAAGTAAAAAATTAGGCTGAATAATGTAGAAAATATTACTGGAAAACTGGCTGAATATAACAAATCAATGTTACAATGTTCCACAAAATATAAACTCAGAACTACTGAGTAAACCTAACAACCCACAATCGTAACAGAAAAAACCTAAGATATCTAATAAAAAACCACAGCAAACTGAGAAGAGAAATAAAAATAAAAATGCTAACATTTACAGCGCCTCACTGCTAAATGTTAAATACAACGCTCTCTGTGAATCCAACTCTACTGCAAAACACAAGTATGAGACTCGGCAGATAGCATAAGTGTAGAAGGAGAGATATACAGTACACCTGACAGTATTGCCAACTCTCTAAATAAGTTTTTTTCCACAATAGCAGAGAAAACACTTTTATCATAATAAGAACCAACATGGAAACACTGTAGAATCTGACACGCAGCACCCATTTGACCAAAAACTGCAGTTCTCTAACGCCACTGAAGAAGAAGTAAGAAACATTATTAATACAATGAAACCAAAAACTTCAGCTGGAGAAGATGAAGTAACTTCTATAGTCATTAAATTCTGTAAAAAACGAAATTATAGCACCCCTCACAACACTAATCAACAAATCCCTAAATAAAGGCATCTTCCCAAGCTGTCTGAAAGTGGCCAAGGTCTACCCTAAGCATAAAAGCGGCAAAACTACTTAAGCAGTCAACTACCGGCCCATATCACTGACATCAAATTTCTCAAAAATCTTAGAACGAGTGTGGTACTTGGCAGACTTAAACAGCATCTCCAACAGCATGACCTTCTGACTACTAGACAACATGGATTCATAAAGAACAGGTCAACAACACAACAGCGTAGCACAACTTGTTGAAAGCATTATTGATAAACTGGAACATGGCCAAATAGCAACCAGCATACTGCTTGATTTCAGTAAAGCATTCGACTGCATTGATCATAAAATTATTTTAGAAAAACTTAATATCCTTGGTATAACAGGAAAAGAAGCAAAATTGGTTTAAAAGCTACCTGAGTGACAGGAAACAACTAGTAGAGCTCACCTGTAAGGTAAACAACAAAATACAGAGAGTAAAATCTGAAGCTTTATCAATGTGCAGAGGCGTTTCCTCAGGGATCTGTAATTGGACCAGTGCTTTACATATTTCTAGCTAATGACTTCCCAACATACCTAGAGGAATATTGTGAAGCAGTGATGTTTGCTGATGACACTGCCCTAATTATCGCCAACAAAAAAATGGAAGACCTTGAAGTAAGCAGTTATATTGCTTTCAATATGGCAAAACAGTACTGCTACAAAAATGACCTAGTGCTTAATGAGACAAAAACTAATCAACTCATATTCACAACAGTTTCAAATAATTATTGTGGACTACCAGAACTAGAAACTGTGTAATCAAATAAGTACTTAGGCATCATATTGGATAACACCCTTTCCTGGACCTTACATGTGGACCATCTATGTCAAAAACTAAACTGCGGGCTATATGCTGTGCGAAGATTAGTGCAGATAAGTGACAAAGAAACAGCGCTGACTGCCTATTACTCGTTGTTTGAAGCACACCTAAGATATGGGCTCGTAGTATGGGGAGGCACAAGCGCAACAAATCTGCAAAGGGTGTTAGTAATACAAAAAAGAGCAATACGAACATTAAAAGGACTAAAACCACAAGACTCCTGCAGGGAAGCTTTTAAAAGATTTCAAGATTTTGACAATAACCTCACTATACATACGTGAAGTTATAATATATGCTTTAAGATCAGACCAAGCCAGATTGGTGGATCAACATAACTACAACACCCGAAACGGACACAACTTTCAACTACAGGCACATCGACTCAGCTTGTATGAAAAGAAACCTTCTTATCGAGGTGCTGCTTTCTTTAAACCGGCTACCAAAAGACCTACAGAAACTACAGGATAAACAGTTCAAGAAAGCACTCTCAGACTGGCTCTTTAGACCGATCCATATACACCATACAGGAGTTTCAGGACTGGAGGAGTCTATAGAACTGAAACTACTCTCATTATTATTGTTACGACGCAACACTGTACTCAATGTATATGTGAATAAAGATGGATTTGATTTGATTTGATTAATGTTTGTTGGTTTTGAAAATTTGGAAACATCTGGTTTTAAATTTGATTTAATAATTTCCCATGCTACTTTGATTATGTTATCTGTTCTCTGCAGTCTACTTTTAATGTCATATGCTTTAGCTGCTTTTATGACTTTCCTGTATATTCTCTTATAGCTTTTGAAAAATGTTTTAAACCGCTCATCTTGAGACTTCCTAAATATGGAGTAGTCAAAATTTTTTGAAATTTTATTATATCCTTGAACGTTTTGAATTGGTAAGTGGCATCAAGATGTGTGGTTATGCAATAACTAAATGCGTTTAATGCCTCATTTGGGGATTTTTCATTGTTTAAGAAAGTCCAGGATTCTTTTGAAAGAGACTGACAGAGACGATCAACATTTCTGGGATGTAGAGACCGTTTGAGTTTTTTAGTTTGGTATTCGGGTTCCAGCCTCACTCCAAGGATGGTAACCTCCTGCGCAAAATGACGGTGTCCAATACAGAGACCACAGTAGTTGAAATTTTTGTGATGACTTTGTCAATGGCTGTGCTCGATGTAGCGGTCACTCTAGTGGGTAAGTTCCCAGCCCATTCCAATCCGAATGAATTCAACACGTCTCGAAGCCATGCTGGATCATGGGGTTGGTGTGGTCTAAGACATTGATATTTAAATCGCCAATTATAATGAAATGCTAGACCGTTAGTTGAAAAAAGGACAAAAGTGATTCGAGTTTCTCAAAAAATGCATCGGTGCATCCTCTGGGGGATCTATATAGTCCGACTATGTTTACCTTTTCAGATAATTTTAGGGAAACACTTATGACACTAATTTCAAAGTCCAATTCAGAACTATAGTTTGCTTTAAAAGGCTCGAACTTTAAATAAGTTTTTAGAAAAATGGCGACACATCCCTCTTTGAAAAGACTGCGATGAAAAGAGTTCGCCAATTGATAATTGTTAATTTTAAACTGAGAAATTGAATTAATGTTTAAACTTTGCTCTGTAACAACAAAACCTTCAGGATTAAATTCCTCGCATAGCAGTGACAGTTCACTCACTTTGTTCGTTGCGATCTGGGCATTTTGATGTACCACAGAAAGCTTATTTAAATTAAATTTAGTGTTTAGTAGTTTTGAACGAGGCCAGTTTTTGTTGTGGTTTACCGATGCTGAAACCTAGATGCGTCTACTGGGACTTCTAAAAAAGATTTGGTCTATGTACAGTCAGTTCATCTTCTTTCTTCATTCTTAATGCGTCCGCATAAAAGTCTGTACCAGGGCACACGCGCGGGACGTTTTCAAGTGGAGGTCCAAAAACGGATGAGAGCTCACCGGAGGAAATTGGATCGGCAACATCAGTCAACCCAGCAGAAGTAGGCTTCAGATGGAGTTCAGCAGGCTCAGGAGGATCATCATGAGGCTCAGTGGCAGAAGGAGGGCCAGCAACAGAAGAGAGCCCCGCATCGTGTTCAGGCTCCGCAGCGGCCACAGGTTCGGTGTCATCAGATCAAAGAATGACTTGGCTCCATGATGTAGCTCAGTAGCAGCCACAGGTCCGGTGGTGGACGGGGACTTATCAGCAGGAGACGCCGTGATAGCTAATGAAGGGTCACAGACGGGTATATAAATCATCAGCAAAGCCTCGATGATAAGTTTAGCGAAGAGGCGCTTGCTGGGCATCCTAAGATGCATGCCATGGCTCGTGAATAGGCGACGAGTAATGTGGTTGAAATCAACAACCTCAAGGTTTTTATGTTGATGCAGCCTTGTAACTGCATACTTTAAAATAACTAATATATGCATTGTTAAACAAAGCTAACGTCACTCCAGATTCTGTCGTATTCGTACTACGAACTAAATTTTATATTTTGAACTGCTCATGCATTTATTTATACATATATCACATTTTTCAGATGATCATATACGTCAAAGTAAATTTTCCTTCCGTACTAATAAATGTTTTATGACACTCCGTTACGAATGAATATTATGTATCATATATCTTGTAATTAATTCAAAATCTAAACATCCAAGAAGTAATAAATTATTTCTTAATTGTTTCTTTCAAGGCACAACGCAGAATGAAACTGCTCTTGTAATCTTCATTCATTATTATATCATTTAAATATAATTTTACTTCAGCCCACATTTTTAGTTCCGATTACTGATATGTTATTTAATTAGCGAAAACGTGGTGAAAAGTCTTTGCAGTATCATAATATTTTATTTCCATTAAATTAATTAACAACTCATGGCAAAAATCCATTCTATGGTCAATAAGATAATGTAATCCTTTTAACTGATACGAAATGAATGCAATACTCACGGAAGTATTTTATAAGGCTCTTATTTTATAAGAAAAGGTGTAAAAGTAATAAAAACCTAACGTTTTTCTGGGTAACATAATCCCTCTGTCACTTCTACCACCACCCTAATAATCTCCCAACTCTCCCTCAGCTTGTCAGCAGTGTGCCAACCACCAGATTCTCCAATACTGAGTTATTGAACTTGTTTATCTGGAACCCTCAGTGATGTCTGTCAAATATCAGTGTTATTGAAAGCTGATAAATCTGTTAACTTTCTATCAGTTCGGAATTTTTTTACACTATTTCAGGAATAAGGAAATGGTCATGAATATCCGCAAGACAATTTGGTGTCTAACGTAGCTAATTTATTGAAGGATTTAGCACATTTTTTTGTTTTGTTTGGCACATGGTTCTAATTTAGTGCCTAGTCATATTATTTAGTGTTAAAATGATAAAGTTAATAAATTTTGTATATAAAAAATGTTTATTCTTCCTAACACTATACGTACTTTTTGCTCATTAAACTATACTGTCATTTATATAAAGTTTATAAGAACTGAAATAGTTGTATGGGTATTTGAATTTCCAATTAAAGTATACTTCTTTATTAACTAAGCACTTGATACAGATGTTCATCCCAAATGTTCAAATTCTAATTTGGCAGTCACAACCCACTTGAACTCTTTCTAGTGCTTGGCTGTCTCGTGAATCATTCACTCATCGCTAATCTAGTTATATATTTCTATAAACCTTAGATTCTTTTCATAATAGAGTAAAATATACAGGGTGTCAATTAAGTCTGGAACCTCTTTTTTAATTTTTGAACCACAATAGAAAGAAATACCAAAGTTCACACGTGCTTACTGGTGATAGTAACGCACACATCTGCCCAATCACCGACCGGATAATCCCTTTGGGGGACGGTCCACAAGGAGTCAGACAAAATTCTTAAATCGCAGCATAGGTCAAGTTTGGTACCAAATTAAAGGTCTTACTTAGCAGAGTACAATACCGCAAACCGGACTTCAAAAGGTAGATTCATTCAGTAGTTATAGCTATTTGAATTTTAAAACAATTGAACAATGTAAATTATTATGTATTACAAGTAAACACCAATTTTTAAGTACCTGTGATCAAAGTTTCAAAATGTTCCCCTCCCATCATCTGACAATGTAGTAATCGAAGCCAGGAATCAATACTTATTACCAATAACACAACTACTGTTAGAATGTGAAAGTGGCAGATAGAGTCATACACAGCATCCACAGAAACTTAACGTTTGGGCAGGTATTGCAGGAAATCAAATTATGGGCCCATTATTTATCAATGGTAATTTAAATGGTGACTCGTATCTAGCAATGCTCCAAAATGAGATAGTTCCTGTACTACAAGCTGCTCTTGGTCGACAATTTCAAAGAATTTATTTCCAACAAGATGGCGCGCCACCACACTTTGCTCTCCTTGTTAGAGAATACTTGGATACAATATTCCTTCATAGATGGATTGGAAGACATGGTGCAGTAGAGTGGCCTGCTCGTTCCCCTGATTTATCTCCGCTGGATTTTTTTTCTTTGGGGATACCTCAAAGATAAAGTTTATCGTACTAAGCCTCGAGATTTGGCGCACCTAAGAAATCTCATAGTCCAAGAAGCTCAAGATATTCCTCGTGACTACCTTCGAAATGCAGTGGATGGCTTTACAACCACCTAGGACATTGCCAGACGATGGGAGGGGAACATTTCGAACACTTACTTTGATCACAGGTACTTAAAAATTGGTGTTTCATTGTAATTCTTAATAATTTACATTGTTCAATTATTTTAAAATTCAAATAGCTATAACTACTGAATGAATCCACCTTTTGAAGTCCGATTTGCAGCATTGTACTCTGCTAAGTAAGACCTTTAATTTGATACCAAACTTGACCTATGCTGCGATTTAAGAATTTTTGTCTGACTCCTTGTGGACCGTCCCCCAAAGGGATTATCCGGTCGGTAATTGGGCAGATGTATGCGTTACTATCACCAGTAAGCACGTGTGAACTTTGGTATTTTTTATATTGTGGTTTAAAAATTAAAAAAGAGGTTCCAGACTTAATTGACACCCTGTATAACACATTAGATTGGAAATAGTGATCGTCTCTTGTATTGTAATTACCCAATAACCTAAACTTCACAGTATTGTTTATTATGTTAATTGCACTAATGCATAGCCTTTGCCGAGTTTCACAATATACTTTGGATTTGTTTCCTATTTAAATTAACATCGTTACTTTTGTTCTATACAATGTTGTATTGACTGGCAGTTACGAAATTGACTATATTGTTCTCGTTTTTTTACTGCATGTTGTACGATAAACGTTTTGCTGTTTACTACAATTCCTGTCTAGCTAAGTAGTACAAGAACTGTGGAACTACGTAGTTCAATTACTCAGGATCTTTACGTCTGCTTAGCTCATACCATGCTGTTTAATATGCACAAACTACAGTAAAATCGTACGTGTAATTTACGTCTAAAAATAGATAGATGTCTAAGAGCGTCACATTATTAACGAAAAATGACGATTTATAGCAGTAAAAGGGTTAATCAATACATATACTTCAAAGAGTTGGACAAGTGTTAGAATGAGGGGACTCCTGTGGTGTTAAACCCTGTTAATAACCACAACATTATATTTCCCTTTCTATTTCGAATCCAAGAGACTGGAACAGAGATAGTCCAGCCTCACTCCAAAGTGACGTGACTGAGATATAGAGCCACTATTTCTCTTCATTGGAATTCGACAGGAGGCAGCCCCTACCCCTTTACCCACTGAAATCCTGAAAATCACTCCAGGAGAATGCTCAAAGTTCCTCTTAGGGTAAAATGCAACGTGAAGTTTCACCAGCTTTCTCCTCTCAAGAGAGCATATAGTAAAATAAGTGTTAAGTTATTTATCACAATAATCGAATACAATTCGAGTACAAAACCGTTTACTACGTAACGCGATAGCTACCCAGCTATGAATTTGTAATAAGTACCTAGCTATTTCTAGGTTTCTGGCTCAATATATTTTTAGATCGTTAGCTCGATAACTTTGAAGAGGTCTACTTATAACACAGTAGCTGTCCAACTTTGTAGCACAGTAGCCGCTTAGTATTTGATACAATAACTATCTAGCTTTGTAGTATAATAACTTTAAAATTATATTGTACAGCACATGTACATCGTACAATAGCTGCCTAGCTTTGTAACGCAATAATGTAATTGTACAGTTATTGAGTAAAATAAATACATAGCTGCGGTGCGTAATTTTCTAGGTGTCTAGCAAAATAACTGTCTAGGTATGTAGCACAGTAAATACCCAGTTATTTATTACAATAGCAAACTGAGTCATATGGACATGTCAGGAAGACGCACCAACGCATCTATTTCTGACATTGTTATTTAAACTTAATACACAATTTCTCTATAGTTATTAGATGAAAACTGTAATCCTGCAATAGCAGGACAAATATTGTATATCGTTTTTGAATTTTGTTTTAAAATCAGAAAGAAAAAATTTCTTTCCTTTAAATCTAAACTAGCCAGTTTAAAATTATGACGTAAAAATAAAAATCTGTAGTATCCTGTAAAACATAATTACGTATATATATATATATATATATATACGTAATTATGTTTTACAGGATACTACAGATTTTTATTTTTACGTCATAATTTTAAACTGGCTAGTTTAGATTTAAAGGAAAGAAATGTTATATATATATATATATAAACTATATATATATATATATATATATATATATATATATATATATAGTTTCAATGAAAACAAAAGAAAAACTATTTTGTAATGGATGTGATCTATTTCAAGAACAAACAAAACCACTCTTTCTTTAGAACAAAATATAATAATCTTATGAAGCAACAACACATTAAAAAGTTTCGCTGCCCTCAGGGATCATCGTGCTCGGCTGCGTTAACTTTGTAAACCATTTCATTAACCGAGAAAGAGTATAAAATATAATAAGAATTCCACTTACTATTCAGTTTCTCAAACACTTCATTATAAGAAAATGCCAACTCAAAATGTTATTATACGCAAACAATGTTATGTGCTTTTGTATTGTAAAATCATGTACATAGTTTTAAAATGTATATATAAAAACATATGTATTTTTTCCAACTTTTACGGCAGTGTAATGTTAACGCCGATTTAAGCTAGGATATTTTACTTACCGGCCTAGCTTTTGTACTCTAAGTATAACAACTACACTGTTACTGCAAGTTTAGTTATTTCATCTTTCGCGAATTCCACAAAAACTACAGAGGCAAGCTAATTTCACTCCAAAATAGGTTGTTTGTTTCTGAAGATCTTGGTGAAGATCTCAGAAGGTCTTGGATATTGCACTGACAATTTTGCAACCCACCTAGACAGACAAGATTTTAATGTAGTTGACGAAACTTACATTGCAGAAAGCTGCATGCATTTAAATTTTTTTTAGATAATGCCTGCGCAAAATCATCGTTAAACCATCGAATCTTAGATTTCAGGCTCATCTGTTATGTTTATATCACATCTTTAAATCGTGAGTTACATTTAGCGTGAGTCAATTGTCAAAAGAAATTCCTCCTTAGGACTGCTTTATGTTATTCCCTTAAACTTATCGATTCAGCTGGTTTACTCTCATTGGCGTTTAGAAATCGTCAGGTAATATTGTATATAGTACCTTGGAATTGTTGTTTTAGTAAATCTTTAGTATGATTATTGGTTAAGCGTTGACAAATTTCAAGGTAACTTGAGGGCTGGAAAATATGATTTCCTTCTCTTTATTTTCTTTTCTGACAAATTAACATATCGAGAATACATTGCTATATAGACTTGAAATTTTTGAATTGAAGTTTACTTCCATATAATTACCATTGAAGTCAATGATGTATGTTATGGCATAGAATTTGGCTGATCGTTAGAAAAATCTTATACGGAAAACTAACGGGAACTTTATTTATAAAAATTATATAAATAAAAAGGAGCAAAACAATTATAAAAACTTGAGTACAGTGATATTTTAAACTTTGATATAATAGTCTACTGTTGTAGTCTACTGAAATTAATATTAGGCTAAACATTTTGCATTTTAATTATAAGTAAACTAAAAATACACAACTACGATTAACCGAAATAGCAATAAAACGTTTATCAGTGAATCATGTTTTCTCGGTTTATTCTTTGTAAATGTTAAATCTACAAATACAACGGCTCTGATAGCTGAGTCTGTTTATGGTATTGTATACACATAATCTCCGCTGTATACTTAGCTAATGTATACTGGAGTCTCACTGTTTACAGATAACCACTGTCGAATCTACTATTTCTAACCTACAATGACATTTTTTAAACTACGAGTTATGTTGTAAATTTATGCTCTGGCAAGTTCACCATGAAACAACAAATAGTGTTTAGTTTTTGAAACATGTAAACTCATGCATTAAGATTTTTTTACCAAAGCACCTGGACGATCACGTAGTTCTGGACGTTTGATATAATTACATATGCATATCACAATATAGATCACTGTTCAGAGCACATAACCAATTATAAATGTTTAAAGAAACAAATGTAAGCATATACAGTAATAACTAACTGTAAAAACTACAGTAAAAACTATTCCTTCTCCCAGTCTTGGATTTTATTTTGTGCGTGTGACATATGTTGCGTGTATTGCGTCTAGTTCTATCCAGTGAGGTTCTTAGATTTCCCTATCATTCCTTTGGACAGTAATACCATTGATTTTTGACTTACAACGTATGTTGTCTAATTATATTCTGGTGAGATCTTCACCACATAGCTTTTGGTTTTTTTATTAGTATACATTAAATATTTTTGCCACCCAAGGAGGATCTATTACAGCCAAAATAATGTTTATTACAACAAATTATTGTGTCCAATATCTTAATGGGTGCTGTTTAAACATTCGTCAACTGAAACTGTAGGTATAAATAGCAGTGTTACGTCTCTTCGTATTTATGTAGTCTTGCTCTAAAAGAATTATTGAATTGGAAAATGTAAGACACACACAGTGTAATATGAGAAGCGTCAGTGGAGCTGAAAAAAGTTCTTGTCAGGATTCAGGAAACACGACGCGGGCGGTGTGCAGACTGCACATAAAGATTCGCTAGAACAAGAATTTATGTTAAACATACCACTGCCTCGAAGTAGTAAACCAATCTATATCCCGCTCTGTCAACTATAACAGCTAGGTAGCGATCGAAATATATCAACAACTAATTCTGAAAACTATACAGCATCATTAATATATATGTCAACTATAATAATAGCTAAAACAATTCACATTAGGATGTTACACGTCACTACAGAGAATCTACAAATCAGTTCAGAATGTTTATTGATGAGAATTCTATAAATCACCTCTTGGTGGTTAATTTTTATACAATTGATTTTACCATTTTGTATATTTTGTTATAAAATAATATATAGAACTACAAAAGTGTTAAATATTAAGAAGTTTTGGTAGGAAGGCACAAGTTATAAAAAATAAGAGTCATATTATTAACGTGGTTTCTTGAGTTAAAATTATTGTTATAATATACGTAATATTAGTACTAATTTTTTCATCGATACATAATTTATGTTGTCTCATAGAATTAAAACTTGGATGCAAAAGTAGCCTTATATTTTTGGAACTATTTCAAACATTTAATGAAAACGTAACTATTCATTCTAGCATCACCAAACATTTAATGACAACGTAACTATTCATTCTAGCATTACAAACTATCCACCTATATTTTATAGTTACTGAAATGTTCTAGTGACACATTAAACGCAACCCTAAAGTAGTGAATGAATATTACGTTCATGTAAACTGTTCAATTCTCTAATTCAAGTATTAATCAATAGGCAACCCTCAGTTTACACACACACTTTTACTGAGAGTTCATATATTCATTACTCGAATGTTGACGGAAACATCATGTTTGACTACTAAATTTTTTCAACATAGATAAAAATAATGTAAAGAAAGTAAATTTCATTTAAGTAGGGGTTTTACCGTATTTAAGTGAATTATATATAAGAGTTAATAGAAGGAACATGATTAAAGTTTTCGGAAGGTTAATCAAACTTCATTCTTTATTTGAAAAGTTTTAATTGTTTCATTGTCACACTTTAGACAGTTACTATAACAGAGTGGGTAATAAATTATTTATTCTTAGTAAATTAGTTTATATTAATCAGTTGTCGGAGACCATTAATTAATATCCTTTAAAGCATAGCGGTGTTTTATAATTGTGACTACCCAGACAAACTTACATTCTCATCTTAGTTTTGTATTTTCCCAGACAAGACAGTTTTTTCCTAAACAACTTTTATTGAAGAGTAATAATGTTTTGTTCATAAATGTTTCCATAAATAATGAATTAATATAGTTTAATTTATTTTTGTTATTGTAATATTTAAAATATGATTCATAATTAATAATTTGTATTAAAATAATCATTACTTTTTATTTATATTAATTTAAATAACGTAATATAATTTATATTCATAAACTTAACATTAAAATTATATTAAAATTTTTGTCAAGTAATAAATAATATTTTTAAATGAACAAAACATTACAAGTTGTTTGTTTCAAGTGAGTATAAAATACCTGAAACAAAAAGACACACACTTTCTAGAAGTATCGATTATCTCACACTAGCGTACCGATCTCATGCCGTGATTGTCTTCCAATAAAATCTTCATTTTCATTACACAGCAAAAATTGATTTTAATGACATAGCACGATAGTAAATTTAAATGATTTTTCCTATGAAATTATTATCACTTTAGGTGCTGCACAAATTGAACAACTTTTGACTTAAAATTAAGCATGTCCTTTACACGTCTTACAGCTTAAACTTCCTTAAAGCTTTTTAATTATGTACAAATAAATAAAGATTGAGTATATAGAACGTAAAGTTACAGTTTTTTTAGGGTTTATTCACAACTAATGAAATTAACGCTGGAAAATATCTAAAAGGATATTGGCAGATGCTTTGATTTAACATATGTTGACTGAGGACGAATATTTACAGCTAGGCTGGAATATTTCAAGAATGTAATTATCTAATTAATATTACAATGCAGTGTGAACCTAAAAACCTAGATGTTATTAATGATAACAGTTCGTGTACGCCTAATAATTAAGATAAAAAGAATAATTTTAAACTTGTTAATCAATTTCATTCTTAATAAAATATACAAAATGTTATTTATTAATTTGTTTATACAAAATGAATTCTATTTAGAATTATTAAACTAAAATCTTTTCAGATATTCGTAAGAAGAACACTAGTTTAAACGTTACATACTTTTTTTGTACAAAAGGGTAACACTACTCCGTTGCATGTATAGGTTTAATCAGCAAAAACGCGTATTAATGTTACAGTGGTATGAGGTGTGAATTAGGTAAATACTAAAACACAGTTTTGAAATATAACGTAATTTTTTATAGCTATATATTTTCAAACAAACATTGAAAACGTCGTAGAACGTGACGTATAGACAAATTACAAAACAATGAAAGAAAATTACATCACCAGTTTTGTAAGTAATGTATTATGAATTTGTTTATTTTTTTTTGTCTTATTAAATTTGATTAACCTGATGTAGTACAACGATTCCATTGTACTTTTGGATGTTGTTGGGATGTTTCGTTTTACGACACTATTACTCGGGGCATGAAATAGTTTCTAGTTAAGCAAACAGTATTTTTAGTGCTTCATTATTCTTTACGATCATATCGTTATATCGTTTTAAAACAAACACACTGACAGAACACAGAGATTGAAAAGCGCTGCTTCGTGATTTCTTTTCAACTTAAACAATAAAGTTTAAAATAGTCTACTCCCAGGTAGACTCCCAATAGCCTCGGCAACCTACATTAGTAACTTTACGTAATTCATGGATATTCTTGTGCTTGGATTAGTGAATGGTATCAATATTTCCGTAGTCATAACCAAAAGAATAACTAACAAAACGTTTAACAACAAATTGGCTCATAATTAATAGTTTAGTGATAAATAAAACATGATGAAATAGAATGAAATCACACAAAGATTGATTAGGACAACATACACGTCCTATATAAAGTCCAATAGACTTGAGTAGAGGTGGCCATTTGATATAAACTATAGAATAATAATAACTGCACAAACATAAATAAAACACTTTTTAAAAGACGCACATACTTAATGGACATATTTTATCAATAACAATCGAAGCATACACGAAGCAATGCAGTTAACAACATTATAAAACAGAAAAATAATGGAGACAGTAAAAGGAATTATATTTTCAGGTACTAAAATAAAAAAATTCAAAAATAATAAATTCAGTAAACAATCAGTTTTGCTTTACTTATGGTTAAAAGAGGCAGTGTATGAAAGTTTTTACATCATGAAATAAACCTTTACATTCAACTAAACTGAACACTCAAAAGCCTCCAAGAATCAATCCGGGCAATTTATACTTCTTCTCCTACATCCTTACGAAAATCTACCATAAAGATTGAAGTTAAAAGAATTTAAAGTGATGCACTAGACTATACTGGAAGTTCTAAAACATTTATTAGTAAGTAATGTGTAGTTAAGAGAGGAATTAGTTTTTCCTTAACATATTGGTGTAATGGTATTCACATCTTATCAGCCTACCACTGCAGGCTTTCGTCTGGTTCATATGAAAATTCAGGGCACGACATTTTCAAAGAATTTTCATTTGGAGTTTAGAAAGTAGGCAATTTTATCTCATTGCAAACAGTTTCTCAGATGGATAAATGACTATAACTTGCGTGGCAATATTAAAGGTACACTTTCTTTAAACACAAATAGCTATAAATGCAATGAAGCTAAGATAATTAACATTTTAAATTTTTATATAAAAACAGTTTTGGATTTATTTAATTTTCTTCGAATTTGCGAAAGAAAGTTTAAAACCACGTGGCGATACGTTCTCTCAATATATGCCTAACAAAAAGTAACGTTTCTGCTTTAAATATCATGATACTCTTAGAAAGATGTAATCAAAGTAAAAAAATCGTTTCTTGAGGAAAATGTCCTAAGTTTATCGTGTTCTTTTAGGTAACCTAAACTTGAGGTGCTGTTAGTTCCAAAATCTTCTTGTGTATATTTTTAAAAAATTAAAATTTTCATGTAGGGTATTATTAAAGCCGATACAACCAAGGAGGGTATAGAAAACGTCAATGCTTATACCCCGTATAACAGAGTTAAATCTTTTTTACGCAGTATAGACCGTACACGGAAGGACAGAAATCTGCTGCATTATGCGGGGTGAATGAGAAGCCTTTCACTGATCCTAAGTCGGATATTCATTGAACACTATTATATTTTTGAATAAATTACTGGAAAGGTAGGTCGGTTAGAAATTCTTACAGGAAAAAGCCACAAAAAATTCGTAACATTTAAATAGCAAAGTCATAATTAAAGAAAAAATATTATAATACAATAAACAAGTAGGAAATTACAAGCCTAAATCAATTGATCAGCCACTTTATAGTAATCATTGCCACGAGAAAGACAATTAGTGAGAGATGAGAGAGAATTTCCTACTGTTTGTGTAATGACGGAGAAGCCAAACAATGAACTATTGAATGTCATGACCCAGATACTAGTAGAGGGTTTACATCTATTCACTTCATTTCATAATTATAGAAACCAATAGACTATTACAGCAAGATATGAATTTTTCAAAAGATCATTAACCAAAATTATTTTAACATTAGTGTAAATGGATAAAGATTTAATATAAAATAGCCTACATTTCTATTTTTCACTTAAATATATAGCCTCGAAAAGTGTTTGAAATAAATATACAATAATAAAACTTCTAACACAAAATCTATAAAAAGTATTAAAACATATATTATTTTATATTTAAAATTTGATATTAAAAGTGCTTTTGCCTGTTAAGTCATCATCGGATGGAGATTCTCAAAATAACTGAAAACTGCTAGGAATTTTATGTAATAATAGTTTTTTAATTAAATAACATAATATGAATAAACTTCAAACATTTTTAAACTTTTATTTTATTATACGATGTACATTTCGGAATCATTGATTCCATCTTCAGGTACAAAATAAGGTTAAGTTAATTATAAAATAAATAATTAAAATCAATTTTTTCATGTGTTTTTTTACTACCTTGGTGGCTAAATTTGTTGTATTTAATTTTATGTGAGATCATTGTATATTGTTTAAAAGTCTATCGAATAATAATTTTTTTGTTAGAAAAGTCTTTGTCATTTAATAATACATATATCATGATTAATTTTGGCACTTTTGTAAATTTCAAAATGTTCTAAAGTAGATAATAAGCGACTTTTTTGCTTGTGTGTAAAATTTCAAGATTGTTTTTCGATGTTAGTGTATGTATGGCCGGTGTTATTTAAATGGTCTGCATATTTTGAATTTGATGATGTTTTCAATGCTTTTTATGTGTTCATTAAAATCTAATTTTGAATGATCGGCCGGTTTGTCCAATATAGTGGGATTGACAATCGTTGCAATTTAATTTGTATACTCCACTATTGTTGATGAATTTTTAATTTTCGATTTTGATTTGTTGAATTGCTTTTGTTTTTGATTAAAAGTCCAAGGTTGTTCGTGTTTTGAATGCCAATTGATCTCTCCTTGTTTATAAAATGATTTGTTAATTTTGTGACAATGTTTACCAAGGTAGTCTGATTGAATGTATTTGATATCTCTTTCTTCTCTTTCTTCTTATTTTCTTTCTTTTTGTAGTTCTTCAATAATATATCAATCATGCTTGGTTTATATCCATTATTTTGGGCTATGTATTTAATAATTTTTAATCTATATATATAAAAATGAATGTTTGTATGTTTGTCCTTTATGGAATCGTGAACTTATTGGACCGATCATGATGAAAATTTGTACGTATATGTATTTTTCCACGGAGAAGGTTTATAAGCTATGCCCATCCCTTTCCCGATTCAGGATTCCGCCCCACTGGTTACAGAAATACCCATAAGAAATGCATTGCAGCAAACATATGTTAACGTCTTTTCAAATTTTTAATCAGCTGTTCTTTGTAAACATATATACACTTATAGTTTTAAAGCATAGAGTAAGCTTAAGAGAAACGACAAATTTTGTTTAAAACTGTTTTTGCAATCACTGTTAAACATAGACTTTACTATCCAGATAATACAATTCAAATTTGACGTAAAAATTCACCTTTAACTGCAATATTTATTTAATATAAACCATGCTCATGCTTGATCAGAAGAGTAATGCAGATATCATAATTACTATCTTACGTTGGCTACAAATATAAAGAATGTTATAAAAATCAACCTTAGTTGTTTTTTTTGACAGAAGTATGGTTCTCAAAACTCCGTGTGTACATATTCTCTCGATCGAGACAACAAAGCAACTCAATCGTGGCATCGGAGATATAACTAATTTAATCTAAAATTTATTATAGTAAAAAAAAAAAAATTTACTAAGTAATATAAGGACTTCGGTTCTTTAAGATTTGCGTGCGAAGCCGTGGGTAACAGCTAGATAAGGCAGGAATATGGTACATACCTTCATAATACGCCCAAGAGGCTCACGATGGGAACGACTATCAATTATCTCAGCAATGTTTTAGAATGTGATAGAAAAAGAATAAGTGAATATAGTGTACTGTTTTTCAACGGGAAATTGCGTGCGAAGCCGCGGGCAACTTTTGCAAAAAATTATTGAAATGCGCAGCAAAGCGCGCCGGGCCCGCTAGTTCTTTATAAAAAATCTTCAGTTGTCATTGGAATTTTGTGTAATCTGTCGATCATTGATTTGAATGCAGCCATTTTTTTTTGGTGATATGGGTGATTTCGATGAGGAAGGAATAACTAAATCTGTGTATGTCGGTTTTCTGTAAATTTTGAAATTGTGTTTTTTGTTGATTTTGGTTATAGTCAAATCAAGGTAGTTTATTGCATTATTTTCTTCTTTTTATATGCAGTTTTTTTATTATTAAATTCTGTTTATGTAAAATATAAACGGAAAAATGAAGTATGTAGAACATGTACCAGTAATACTACCTCCTTTTTTGTACTAATGTCATCTTCATGTATTACAACTTAAGTTGTCGTCTTCTTTCAGTTAGACAATTGTTATTCTGGCTTAGAGCTCCATATTGCATTAGAATTTGAGACCTTGAAATCAAACCTATTCAGAACAAATATATTTGAGACAACCATATTCCAAATGGTTCACAATACTTTACTGACTCATAAGGCTTCAAAACAACAATCTACCGACGAACCTAATGTCAATAATATACACATTATACTGCTTAATTTGAACATACGATACATATATTAGAGATAAAAGTACCAACTGATTTACAGAATTGCTTGTTTCGTAGAATAAAAATTTAACCGTGTTCCTTATAATCCCTTATATACATACATAAATATATATATATATATATATATATATATATAATAAATATATATATATTATATATATATATATATATTTCTTGTGTGCGTGTGTATGGTACTGAACTCCCTCCTAAACGGGTAGGACCGATTTTAATGAAACTTTTTGTGTGTCTTCAGTTGGATCCGAGAATGGTTTTAGATTCATAATTCGGTCCAATTTTAATAGTTATTAATTAATTTTTTAATAATAAATTGTTCTTGATGGTGGAGTGTTTTGACATTGGATCCGCCAGACTGCGCCACGAACGACACGTAATACAAAGTGAACTGATACTTAACAGCTGTGAATATTTTCAGCTGAAGTTCATCAAAGAGGCAGAAACATTTGATCACATTTAAAATTTAGAATGTTAATATTTTAAATTTGTATTTGCTTTGATCAGTAAGTGTAATGCAGATTTGCAAAGATGAAGTTTCACCAATTGTTCTACGTAAACATTATAGGCCTAATATTACAACACAGCCATAAATGTTTTTCTATTTTAATTCCAGGTTTTCCCGACAGTTTTGTGCTACTATCAAATTTGTGTGTTGTTTTGTAACATTCCTGTAATTATTGTGTGAGTGCTAATTGTTATAATACATTAATAGAGATTGAAGAATGTTTAAAGTACATAAAAAACTATACTTATTTATTAAAGTTATTGAACTCATTTTGCACATTGAAGTGAGTATATTGGTCACATACCCTCAAATAACCTAAGTAGCATACAAATCAAAAGTTTTGTGTTTCTATGTGTGAATATTGTTAACATTTTAGATAATCAAGTTTTAAACTAATTGGATTTAAAATAATTTGTTGTAATTTTACATTTTTTAATCTGCAGTCAGAATTGGTTCACATAAGTTCAAATTAAGTAGCATACAAATCACATGTGTGAATAACTACTTATTGTTAATAGTGTAGGAATTGGTTTTTAAATTAATTTCTGTTGGCCAGTTCCGACATTATACTGTAATATTTAAATTACTAATTTTATAACAAGTATATTTTTTTAATTTACAACTTAATTTATCGTAATGCTATTGAATGTACAATAATTTTTTGTTAATCCTTCAGGAGTGTACATAAAACAAATAAGATGGTTTTCCAATAGAGCTGAAGTATAATAAGTGGCCTCCATCACAATCGAATTATTGATATTTCTGAATAGCCTATCCAAACTACTATCCGAATTGGATTATAGTTATTTAAAAGGCTGAAGTATAATAATCAGCCACCATCACAATAGAATTATTGATATTTTCCTGAATAGCCTATCCAAACTACTACTGAATTTCATTATAGTTATTTATTCGGTCAAATTTAATTAAATTTTTTAATTATAAATTGTTGATGTTGGAGTGTTTTATATTGGATCCGACAGACTGTGCTACGACACGTAATACAAAGTGAACTGATACTTAACAGTTGTGAATATTTTCAGCTGAAGTTCACCAAAGAAGGCCAGAAACATTTGTTTACATTTTAGATTACGTTATTATGAAGTGCATGATCAGTAGTCTAATGCAGATTGCAAAGTTAAATTTTCACCAATTGTTTCTATGTAAACATTATAATATAACAACACAGCCATACGTTTAATCAATTATAGTCTTGAAAGCATAGAGTAAGCATAAACATATAAAAATAACACCACTTCTTATTTCAATATATTCTGTACTCACTTTGGAGGATAGAGATTATCCAGATAAAAATTGGAAGTTTTAGCTTTTAAGTGAAATTCTTAGTAAATTATTAAGTGTTGATCTTGGAAGAATGCGCTAACGATCGGAGTTTCAAATGTTTTTTCTATTTTAATTCCAGGTTTTTCCCGACAGTTTGTGCTGCTATCAATGTGTGTGTGTTGTTTTGTAAGGTTCATGTTTCAAAAGTAAATACGGCAAATAACATTAAAATATAATAGAATAAAGTTATAAAAAGTGTACTACGTGGCCCGCGTTATAAGTTTATAAAGGCCAGCCAACAGGCAAAAGGAAGAAAATAAAAAATAAAACATTGTGTAATTATTGTGTGAGTGCTAAAATTGTAATAGTACATTAATAGAGATTTATTGGTCGCATTACCTCAAATAACCTAAGTAGCATACAAATCAAAAGGTTGTGGGGTTTCTAATGTGTGAATAACTATTTGTTGACATTTTTAGATAATCAAGTTTTAAACTAATGGATTTCAAATAATTTGTTGTAATTTACATTTTTAATCTGGCAGTCAAAATTGGTCATATAAGTTCCAAATTAAGTAGCATACAAATCACATGTGTGAATAACTATTGTTAATAGTGTACGAATTGGTTTTTAAATTAAATTCTGTTGGCCAGTTCTGATACTATACTGTAATTTTAAATAACTATAATGAAATTCGGTAGTTTAGATTAGGCTAATCAGAATATCAATATAGGTTATCCAGATATAAAATTGGAAGTTTTTAGTAAAAATACACTTTTAACTGAAATTTGGTAAATATTAAGTGTGTAGTGATTGATCAGTTAATTTTTGGTTTATAAATAAATTGTTTTTTTAATCTTGGTATGTTTTAAATTGGATCCAGCAGAATGCGCTACGATCGCAGTTTCAAATGTTTTTCTATTATAATTCCAGGTTTTTCCCGACAGTTTGTGCTGCTATCAAATTTTGTGTGTTGTTTTGTATCATCGTGTAATTATTGTGTGAGTGCAATTGTAATATTAAATTAATAGAGAATCACATGTGTCAATAACTATTGTTAATATTGTAAGAATTGGTTTTAAATTAAATTCTGTTTGGCCAGTTCTGATACTATACTGTAATTTTAAATATCTATAATGAAATTCAGTAGTTTTTAGATAGGCTAATCAGAAATATCAATAATTTCGATTGAGATGGTGGCTGCTTATTATACTTCAGCCTTTAAATAACTATAATTTGGATCGTCATTTTAGTAGTTTAGATAGGCTATTCAGATATATCAATAATTTGAATGTGATGGTGGCCACTTATTGTACTTCAGACCTATAGGGAATACTTATTTAGTATATTAGATATATATATACTTCAGCCTTTAAATAACTATAATCTAATTCGGATCATCATTTTAGTAGTTTAGATAGGCTATTCAGAAATATCAATTCGATTGAGATAGTGGCCGCTTATTATACTTCTCCCTTTAAATAACTATAATCTAATTTGGATCGTCATTTTAGTACTTTAGATAGGCTATTTAGATATATCAATAATTCGATTGGTGATGGTGGCCACTTAGTGTACTTCAGACCTATAGGGAATACTTATTTAGTTTTTATTAGATAAATAAAATTCTGTTTGGCCAGTTCCGATACTATACTGTAATTTTAAATAATTATAATGTATTTCAGTAGTTTTAGATAGATTAATCAGAAATATCAATAATTTGATTGTGGTGGTGGCCACATATTGTACTTCAGACCTATAGGGAATACTTCTTTAGTATTTTAGATACAGTAGTCTATGTTGTTATACATTTTTATCTAGAAGTTACTTAATTAAAATTACATATTGAATAAGTTACTCATATTCATTGTGTACTATTATACAGAATTTTATTTTTACAGAAAAATGCCACGTCTTCATGGAAGAGGACGAATAGTTATTCAAATCTTGTGATTTATATGCTACTTAATTTGAACTTATGTGACCAAACTGTTTAACAATAGTTTATTCACTACATAGAAAAACAACCTTTTGATTTGTATGCTACTTAGGTTTATGCGACCAATATACTCACTTCGTTCAATAAAATTTTCAAAATTAGTTCAATAAACTTCAATGAATGACTATAGTTTTTTTATGTACTTCAAACATCTTCAATCTCTATTAATGTATTTAATTACAATTAGCACTCACATAATAATTACACAATGTTACAAAGCAACACACATATTCGATAGCAGCACAAACTGTCAGGAAAACCTGGAATTAAAATAGAAAACATTTGAAACTGTGATCGTAGCCGCATTCTGCTGGATACAATGTAAAACATTCCAAGATGGTCCACCCAATTAGGAGGAGTTCAGCTCCATAACACACGCACACAAGAAATATAAAGATAAATAAAATTCGGTAGTTTAGATAGGCTAATTAGAAATATCAATAATTGATTGCGATGTTGGCCGCTTATTATAATTCAGTCCTTTAAATAACTATAATCTAATTCAGTTTGTCATTTTAGTAGTTTAGATAGGCTATTCAGAAATACCTATAATTCGATTGTGATGGTGACCACTTATTATACTTCAGCCCTATACGGAATACTTTATTTAGTATTTTAGATAAATTAAATTCTGTTGGCCTGTTTCCGATACTATACTGTAATTTTAATTAACTATAATTAAATTCTTATAACGGGGTACAGGACAACGTCTGTCGGGTCTGCTAGTATATATATATATATATATATATATATATATATATATATATATCTTGTATGATCTTGTATTTATATATATATAGATATATATTATATATATATATATAAATATACTAGCTGTTTCCCGCGGCTTTCGCACGCTTTTCGTAAGTTTTTGCCCGCGTATGAGCATTTCTGGTTGAAGTAAATTATATTTCCAACCCCGATGTAGATTTTACCTTGATGTCACGATCAAGAAAATATGTCAAAAAATGTATTGTACATGCATAATGTATTTTATTACAAAGTGGTCTACCACTCAAACCTTTAAGTTCAAACCAAAAATTTAGTTTAAGACAATTATACATCATAACTTAGCGCCTTCAAATAGTGTGTCACTGTTTTATATACGTATCTATCTCGTAATTGCAGGTTATAATGGTGCAGGCGCTTTGAAAAACTTTTCTTCATTTTATTCGTTTATATCACGACATAAGCGAATAATTCAGATAATAACTATCCTAATCTTCTAAGTTAGACTAAATTAACGGATACATGTGAAATTTGATTGAAATTGTTTCAGTCGTTTTGGAGTTTATTGGCAACATACATCGTGACTCAAGATTTGTATATATATAAGATATACATATACTTTGAGTTCTGTGAGATTTTATTTAATAAGCATCAATATCGTAACATGCACAGTAATCGACGCGGTATTGAATACATAAATACCATATTATCCTTGGGGCTCGCTTTGTTATTGGGGGTAAATTCATTCCATCGTGAATGACTTGAAATACTCGAGAATAAAAGATATAAGAAAATCATGCAAGTAATTGTCATACTTGGAATCTCCTTGTATTTAAAACTGTCCATCGAACGTTGCTCAGATACACAAATTTCACCTTATTTTACGTATTTTATATCTGCAGGCAGGAATAAAGGTATACCAAGACCAATGCATATGCTTTTTAACCCACATTAAACGAGAGATCGTAATTAATGGTCATGATGACATTAAATCTTAGACAGATTAGGTTTGTCCCTATCCCGTACTGTATCTCCGAAAAGGATAATACGCATAGCATAATGCACTAGTAACTGTAATCGAATTTTAAAGAGTGGTTAGAATGGATGATAAATGTATACTTTCTTACATTGTCCAAACATCCAGTGCGATAACCTCACATAATCAGGAAGCAAAGCAAAATGATGTGCAAGTGCAGAATTTATGGATTCAAAGGTCATCCACGTACCCACGTGCTCACAAAAAATAGAAAACTCGTTTTTTTACGATCGGCTTCAGCTGCTCTGTTCTGGGTATATTATGTTGTAGTGCAATAGCACTTTACAAGGAAACCTCCTCTCTAATTATGAAATCTGTACCTAAATAATTGTTTAAATCTTTACTATGTTTGTTGTCAAAAGAACTAAAATTACACAAACAAACACAATCGTAATTGTGATACAATTGGTTATTTCACGTGGCTTAGACCAAATAATATTATATTGTGTTCTAATTGTTATTGAAATTCATCTTACAATGCTTTGCGCCATTTCTACTTAAACTCAAGCGGCTCAAAACTGATTTATAATTTGTATTCATTGTCAATACAAAACCTGTTAGTTAATAGTTATTTACACCCACTCTAATTTTTTCATCGAATAATATGTTAGTCTGTGAATTCGCAGTATGACATTCTAAACGCATATAATATTCCACGGACAGGATGATTGAATGATCCCCTCATTCACAGGTACCAGGTCGAAGGTTGCCCACCCCTCACCCTTCCATCCTAATTTGCACAGGCCAGCTAGGAAGGCTATTGTGCTCTTTGGTCCATTATTGTAGCGTCAGACCCTTATCAGCAAACCCCAGCTACCTCAACTTTACTAGTTGTAGTTGTTTCTAGTAGTCTTTTACCACGTCGCTTACTCTATAATGTTTATTAAATTTATACATATTTAAAACTGAATTTTGTAGTATGGTTATTGGCTAAGCGTTAGTGATACCTGTAACTGTAGGGGATGGAAAATGTTATATCTTTCTTACTGCCAGTTTGTCTATATGTATGTCTCTCCTCAGAATACCTCAGAAACTAAGTGACCTACAAACCTATAACTTTGCAGAAAGCTTAATGTATATAAATCATTTATATCTATGAAATGTAGCTGACCGTTAGCGAATACTTTAACCTTAGTCTTCAATAAATTAATATAATAAATTTAAAGAAACAAATTACAATCGTATGAGATTTCGCCATGTAACATTTTTATTCATATCTTTAAATAAAAAAATATATAGTGGAAAATAAATAGTAACATTTAAAATTACTCTTTCGTTGTATTACGACAAAAGGTATGCGTTAAGAGATTTAATTTGTTACCTTAAGATTTCATATGAAAATTCTACATAGAATAGTTTGTGTGTTGTGAGATTGCATGTGCATACATTTTGATGGGCTAAGCGTTATTAAAGAATATGATTCAGTTGGCTGACACCGTGTCTCTTTTACCTGCTGCAGGAGACGTAAACCTTCTTCTGTCACGTGAATAGTGGTGTATCTTACACCTACCTTATATTAATATTAAAATCTAAAGGTTTTTAAAAATTGGCTGCTTAACTAGGAAAAACTGTTTTTAACACTGATATGAATCATGACACAATGAACAAAACTACGCATATGTAATGTGGCATCATCTGTAAATATAATTTTTTATTAAACGTAGACACTCCTTTATAGACAAAAATTAGTTCCTTTCTGCGACGGAATTTTGCTGAGAGTCATAAAACTGACACAATATCGAATTTGGGGAAACATAAACATTTATTTTCTCTACGGTTGTCTGTTTATATAAATGTTTGCTCGACAGTTCTATTGAGCTGCGAAATGTTATGAGGTATACTCCTACCTTGCCATATTAAGTTATCAAAGACAAGATATTATTGGTTAAAAGACAAACTCTTAATTATATTCGAATATACTGCTAGTGTCCTTCACATTATAGAAGACTAACGCCTTTTGTACTATCAGTATAAAGTTGACTTAGAAACAAATGTAAAGATTTAAGTTTCCTATAGAGAGATTAATAAAGTAACCAAAGATTAGGTTGGCTCTTTGTTTAAAGTTTTGTTTACATTGCATTAGTAATTTAAAACATTTATTGAAAATACGAAGATTCTTCACAGATGTATGAACAAATTTAAAACGCTTTATAATAACCTGTTAGTATCGAAACGAATTGTTATCTAACGGTACCGGTAACATAGACAAGGCAAATAGCGGTTCAAGAGTTAGGTACATTTCATTACTCCATATATTCTCTTGCCAAATTAAATTAGGTCACAGTTGAAATCCAGTTTCAAAGCAAACATTTATTTACAGGAGTGAAACTCGCCCTATTTGTTTAGTACTCGTCCACTCTTATACTAGTTGAGCCATATTAGCTAACCTTTACTTGAGCACTTACAAAATGACTTATTTCATTCAGTAAATTATGGAGGGGTTTATTTTTTGCACTGGATGTGAAAATGGACGATCAGTTGAAATTCCTTGAACAAGTCCATCATTTTATTCGAACGCTTGTTCGTCCTAGAGGGAAATCAATTTTTTTTCTTAACGTTGTAGCATGAATTTCGAATTCACGAACTTCAATTTTAATTGTTTACCTTTGTATTCTAGTAAAGTCAAATGTCATAAATATTTTACTACATCACATCCTTTAAAGTTATTCTTCTATTTTTAATATTATTGGATGTTTTAAAATAAAATTGTGATACTGTTCTTGTGTTGCGTACTTGTAAAACTCATATACAGTCAATGATTTAAGCACTCTGTGAAACGTAAAACAAAAGTAACTTGAAAAAGTAATACCAATTTAAGCATTAAGCCATATTTTAACGATATTTAACTTAAACAAAGCAATAGGCTATTTCATTTGTTTATATTACCAATCGTGTTTATGGAAAGAATTTTTTTTCTTCTTTTTTAAATCATCCTTTTAAATGTGCACAATGATGATCAAAAATGTGAAATCAGCAAATTTTTACAGAAATTTCTTTTCTCTCGGGACTTATTTGCTTAATCATTGCTTTAACATCAAAGCAATTGATAACCATTGAATTGAGAAGTTACAAACAACATATTTTTACTTATTTAAAGGTGAATACAATTTTTTTTTATTAACTGGTATGATTGGAAACATTTCATTGATTTCTCATTGAAAGGAAATGAGATCTAGAACATGCTGACCTGAGATCAAAATAATAGTTAAAAATGTTGTAGTGATTTAAATTTATGCTCAACAAGAAAACTATGCTTCCATATATACAGGAGCACATTTTTCCAATATATAAATAATTTAACAGAATTTTATTTTTATAATTGAAACAAAACAAGAATTCAATGTAAATACTTTTAAAAAGGTAAAGTTAGAAGTGTATGTTAATTTCTTAAGGAAAATGTTACATTCGGAAATAATAACTAACATACACTTAGAACTACATCAACGCTAATAAATATGCCATAGCAAAAAATTGCTAAATATTGATTGTACTGTTTTAAAAAAAGTAAACTTCCAATAGGCTGTATTAAATTTCAATTACATGGGATTAAAAACAAGACCAATGAAGCATATGATGAGCAAATGCTTGATCAGGGCTAAATTTAAAAATTAAAATTTATTTGATTTTTTTATATAAATTGAAAATAAATTTATTAAAATATCCATGCACTTGAGTGTGATATGTAGCACTGCTTACATTTTATCACTTAGAATAAGTAAACGGTTCAGTCCATTTAAATATGTTAAACGTACAATACTTCTTACACCTATGGTGATATGGAACTATCGTATTACCCATATGTAAGGCCTTTTAAATCTTCTGAGTTATTTCAATTAACACTTAAGTCTAGTCGGTCTTAATTGAAATCGATCTTTCCTTATATTGTTATATTGTTCATGATAGACTTAATTTATATTTATTTGTCAAGTTTCAATTCCATTAAATTTCAATTGAACTCCAATTTAATAACTGAGTCATTGTTTCCACAGAATACATTATATTCTTTAGTTTTAAATTTTAAAAAGTTTACTTTAAATTGAGGCTTACTAAAATTACCGATAAGTTTTAGTAATATACTTTGTATCATATTTACGTAAAGAGATAAGTAATTTCTTTAATCTAAATATAATCTGGTATCCAGTACAATAGTAGCGGTGTAAATTAATTAAGCAATTTGAATAGTTAATTATACTAGTATAATCTGCGCAGCAATAAAAATGTACACAATACTTAATATGAAGCTTGGCGGTAATAATAGTAATTCTGAGCTATGATTAATTAAATTATACTCTAGTGTTTACCTTTGTAATTACTGAGTTGGTACAACAAACTTCATTTGTAAACTCGTCATCCTTATCCATTACGAACTACGCTCTGAAAGATTAATTCTACATATTCTTCAAACATTTATAGCAATCCCATCATTGTTACCTTTCCCATCAAAAACTTACTCTCCTCGGTAAACATAATCTCTCAGTCCACTGGGCAACATTTGTGGCTGGTTTCTCGGTTAAAATGGGCAAAACTTATTGTAATAAATAATTATGTTAATTTTATTACACTGTAACTACCACGTTGTACTAAATAAGAAACCACTGAAGTGTTAATTTAAAGACCACCATTACATGGCGATATTGAAACAATTATAAATTTTAGCGTCAAATAAAAAATTTCAACAATTCCATTTTTCCGGCAGGTTTTACTCTGATGGCTATCCATTTAAAACATGTCTATTCATAAAAATATTAGTCATACCAGTTTCGTCTGAAGGGATCCAATAATAGTCGGCAACGAAGAAGCTCAAATAACTCTTTCTTTATTTTCAACATCAGAGATACATTTAAAACAGAAGTTAATGTAATCTAAGTGAAAAGGTATTCTATATGTTTCATTGGGTCCATAATTGAGTGCACTACGATGTTAACTGACACGATCCCAAGGCTTCGTGAAACAACCGAGCTTTCTATACATAACGTTGATATGGTGGGAAGGGTTAATTGAATATCAATGTGGAGTTTAGTTCCACCTTCCTCTTAATTTGATTACTGGAGACGGAATTTTCCTTATTTCAGGATTCAAGTACGGAGCATCATTTGAATTCTGATGCAGAATTTAGTGCAAGGAGACTGATCAGATAGTAAAAAAGCAAAACATAATTAAATGCGGTCTGAGCTTCAGAGAACTGCTTGAGAACAGTTAAAGAAAAGATATTGTAGTCCTTGCGTCTAAAGTTGTCGATTAAATTGTTTTTATTATTTATATTTTTAACAGAGGCCGATCCATTTTAGCTTTAATCTGGTGGACCCCATGAGCCACTCGCCAATGCGAGGATCTTACGAAACATAATAACATGGAGAGTCTTAAATATGACGTTAAAATTATTGATATCATAAAAAATGCATAGGAAAGAATTGTAAAAACACACTTTCTTTAGGTCAGTCTCAAAGTCCTACACCTTAGACTATTCCAACATCGGCTTTCCCAATACCACGTGGTTCAGTCTACGTTAATAAAAATAAAACTTATAAAATCTACCGGAGGAAGGAAATTCATTATGCAGGAAATACGCCAGATTAAGTAATAATTGGCTAAAAACGTCACGTTTACGAGACAATAATTCTCAGAAAACTCCACAAAACTAAAGTACTTACATACATTTCCAATCATAAAACCTACATAAGCGAAAACGTAGAAATAATCAGGAAAAAATTAAACAAGTAAGATAGAATGTAGCTTCCAAAATATTTGCAGCATGTAGTGACGAAGGAATAATGATTCATGTTTATTCATGTTGAAGGTGAATGTTTAAGTAACGTTTCCTGACCTTTTCAAATTTGCATAGCTTATAAGTAACCATGCTTATTGAAAAATGTTTTAAGCCTGAAACTGGCTTTACTCAGTGAGGCTTAATTAATGAAGTACTTAACGTCTTCTATAAAATAAACTTCCATTACAACTTATTACATCCTCCAGCAAACATATACAGTAAATACCTAATTATATTATATGCCACTCATAGGATAAAAAGATGAAATTAAAATTAAAATTAAACTGCATTTTAAAATTTTATCATCTAAACTTATTAATAGCAAATTTAAATCAATCAGAGCCTGTAATTTTAGAATACCGTTAGATATTTTTAAACATTGGTAGGTATAGAGTAGATTGGTGTAATAAGAGCTGAGGGATCTGGATCTGTGAAAGGAAATCAGGCATTGATTACCAGCCATTGTTTATTGCTGTTCAGATGTAAGCTAGTGTAGGCTGACTAAGCATTTTGTAGTGTATCATGAAACAAAGATACTATGTATCTATATATATACTATATATATATATATATATATATATATATATATATATATATATATATATATATTTAATATCATATATTTGAGAAATTATTATAAATTCTAATAAGCGAGGTAGTAGTATCCTACGTAACACATAATATACATTGATTAGCTACATGAAAAAATTTATAATGGCTACAAGTTACTATATCACATGCAAACTAATAAACAACTGTTTAAATAATATTTTTTAAATCATTGGCACAATTTTTTAGTAAACCCATCTTCAGGTGCATAAATTGTTTAACTAGAACGTATATAAACAAAATTAAATAAACAGCGAATCAATATACAAATACAATAGGTATTATACATTATATGAGTGTAGACTTTGTGCATTAAGGAAGGTAGGGTTGTGGAATATGGAACTCACAAAATTGATTCTCCTGGCCAGAGGAACGATTAGAGCATTCCAGCATCCACTCTGAGGTATTGGAGAATATCGCTGATGTGGTCAACGAGCATTCTAGATCCGATGTAAGGAAATAGGAAACTTATCTTATCTTATTCCTCAATATCCCATTAATGTAACATTCATTACAGGATTACTTTAAAGGATACGTTAAATCATTAAGAATTATGAGCCTAAAACATACACTCAAATTGTTATTACACTATGATAAAAAGGCTTAATGTGTGTAGAATTCAGCAAACTTCCAAACACTTCAGGTTTTTTTCTTTTAAGTCATGTCACAGGTTGGTTGAACTTAATGCAGAATCTAAAAGATTTTCTTGAAGTTAATATACTTAATATAAATCAACTTAAATAAACCATATAAGCGCGGAAATATTCAAGAGGCTTTAATCAAGTTTTCAATTTTGTTACCTTAAGTCATAAACCATGATAATATGTTTAACTGTTGTAAATTGGTTGTTAAAAATAAAGAAGTTATAAATATAAACTTATATATGCGCTTCTATGATGGATTCGCAATACAAGTACTAAATATAATTAATTAATAGAAAGTGAAACTAGTGTATTAATTAACGTTTTCTTAAACATTAATGAGGTGTTAGGTTAAATGAACAGTATCATTTCAACAGCTATATAGAGTTCCTAGAAGAGTTTTATTAGTATACAGTAGCTACTGCGTTTCAGTTTCGAGGAACATATATTAGACGTCATATCTCAAAATGCAAACATTTCTCAGCACGTGTACCTCACGGGTATCGTTGTACATTATAGGGAACCAATACAAGTAAAATACGACCGCCGAGAAGATATTTTTACGAAGAAGGATATTACTACGGTTCTCAATTCAATAATCTCCGATTTCATCACCGTAAATATACTTCAGTCCGTAGATATTATTTTAAATCATGTAATATTTCGAGGCTAGAATATTTATTTAAACAATATTAAACTTAGAACTACGTTATTACTGTACTGAAATAAAATAAATAAATGTTTAAAATACGTTCATAGATATTCTATTTACATATAAGATTTTTTTCTTTATTCTACATGAATAGGCAATTATAATTTATATATTATATGCCGAAATCAAGAGCATAATAATTTTTTATAATTCTTACCGAATTAAACTATCTGAAACCACGTAAAAATGTAACTTATTTTATTGAAATGCAATGATGGTAAATACTACCATCAAGAGAAATTAATTTTGCATTTAAGATTGTGCAAAATAATTTATGACTAAATAACACTTTTATAAGTAATAATAATACAATTTTTCTAACTAATTCTTTCAAAATTTCAAAATTATAGATGGTGTACCTTAATGAAAGAAATATGCATCTATTTAAACTACATTCACCAAATCTAACATGTTAAAATGTTACCTTCAAAAGTACTAATATATATATATATATATATATATATATATATATATATATATACATTAAATTGTATAAATGGCAATAGCCATATTTAATTTCAATAAACATTGAATCGCAAAAAGTACTTGCTCCTCCGGGAGTCGAACCCCGGAGCAATATATATATATATATATATATATATATATATATATATATATATATATATATATATATATATAAACTTGTTTTAGTAATATATATAATCATTATGTATGTGTATATTTATATATACATACACACACATACAGTATGTATAATCTATTACAAAATGATATATATATATATATATATATATATTACCTAAAAAATTTTATAATTTTTTTAAAATATTTATAATTTTTTTGTGCGTGTATATATATATACACACACATATATATCATGATTATATATATTATTAAACAATGGTATACAAGTTTTTAGATTATATATTATATCATAATATTATATAAGATCATATATAACCTTCAATAAGAATTCTTCAAATGTATTAAACAGTTTCTATATTTTGGCTTAAGCCGTTTTCAGGAAATTACAAAAATATAAATAGGGCTATAAGAACAGAGTAAACATTTCATAATTTCATAAGATATTATATATAACAGCCAGAAAATCCGAACATTTGATATTACGAGGCATATCCAGAAAGTAAGTATATTAAGGCATTCACGACCGGAAAGGTTTTTTCTGGACGTATTGGCTTCACTGCCGTCTAGCGATTCCTCACTCCTACATTAAGAATGGTTCTATAAAACTACAATATTTGCACTCTATAAGATCACATGAATAGTTTCTATTACTAGGCTACCTTTAATGGTTATTAACAACTATAGAAACATTTGGCTTAGCTCAGTTACAACATTTAAAGTAACAAACATTACTAATCATACAACTTATGGCCATTATTGGAGTTAACAAATATTAATTGACGTTGGTAAGAAACATTAATCAATGTTTATTAATTGTTGTATATTTAAATTTACAATTATTGTTTGTTTCAAAATAATATTTGAGCTTTTCAAGCTATCAAAAGGATCTATGTGTAAAGCTTTGTTCAGATGAAACTTTTATGTTTAATAGGACATAAACCGGTCATAACAAGGAACTACCATTACCTTAGCTAGGATCAGTGTCACTCAATCACTACCACCTGTAGTACAGCTTGATTCATGCTTTGGTCAGGAATTTACACTGTATAAAATACCTATTTATTATATTTCAATATAAATAAGTAGAGATCTTTATTAATTACAGCCTAACCTACTACCTACATGAGTACAGTATATATTATAATGTAACATCTTTTGTTTGAAATAACATGCTGCACTCTTCTTCATTAACAGTTTGTGTTAATCTGTTATCTTGCTGTTGTCTCTGTGAGTGTTACTCTTGTACATAAATAACTATAAGAATGAAACCGATGGAAAATTCTAGTCGATAACATGTTACGATACCATAGATTATTTATGATTCGGATTATGTATACGATTGTAAGTAATACAACAGATATAGCAGTATAGAATATCGCACAAAGAAGTATTGAGCAGGTTGTATTTATGTCTTTGCTTAGAATATTCAAAATTACGTTTTTTCATATAGTCAAAAACATTTGTTTAGATTAAAAAATGGTCTTTTACAGCTGCCATCATCTCATTTCTTTAATCTACAAATTTCCCCCTAAATTATGCTCTCGTAATGCTCTTGAATGTTATAAGAGTTTAACCGGTTATGATAAATGTTATATCAAAACCTTATAATTTACTTTTATTTCTCATTTAAAAGTGAAAATATTCTCCTGGAATTAGAATTATAAAGGATGGTCAGATGAGTATGTCAATCACCAATATGGTGACACGTTAAATTGTGTTTATGAAAACTTAACGGATAAGTACAAATGTTCAAACTTTTACATAATTTGAATTGCCTTTATAAAAGTTTAATTTGCACTGAAATAAATATTCATGTTATACGTATATTGATTTAACATTCAAACTAGAACCTATACTGCACACTTTTGGCATATGCATTAAGTAATAAGGGATTTGATGCAAAAAAATTTTAAAATTAATTATATTAAAATAACATATATATTATTAAACTAAAACTATTAATATAACGTTTTTAATTGTGTTATGTTGTGTTACTTACATTAACCCCCTACCTTTACTATCTACGAATCAGGATTATTCAATCAAACGAAACTAAAAATACACAATGGAGTTTATTCTACAAAAACAAATTTCTACATTCATAATATTAAAATTATTTTACAGTGCAGAATGACTCCTAACTTAAATATTGACTACTAAAAATTAACTTATTGAAGAAAATATTGGCAGGACCTTGTGAAATTTTTAATTCCTAAATTTATTTTAGTAAATGATAATGTTTCAAGTTTTTACAAGTAATTTTAACAGGATTTATATAAAAAATCATTTGTAATGACATTGTGCATATTCAACGCCAACTATATTCGGTCCTTATTTTACAAATTCTGTAATAAGCTATACAAGGAAAATATGTACAAGTAACTCAGTATATCAAGTCTTTAATACACAATAACATATCGGAAAATTATTTAGACGTATATTACTTAAATTAGCCCTTTGACACATGAAGAGAGAGGCAATAGTCGTGAATAAAGCCCAAAGAAGTTTCAACACAGTATAAACCACTACCTATATAAACTCCTCAATTTTTAACGAAAGTAGCTACTTTATCATTTTAAATTTACTCTTTCCTCTAAATTTCAACATTATATTTCTTCAAAGCTACATAGCAAAGATTGTATCAGGTGGTCTGCTAGAAATTTGGTCATTCCAGGAAACTAAGTTGTTACTTCATCAGGTTGCTTAATTATTTTTTTACATTTCTACTACCTTTATATCGAATTTATAATTGTAAACATCGATCATTAGAAGTCGCTCCACGTGCTAGGATGTTGTCCGTGGTGGGGGGGGGGGGGGTGGTAAACATAAATTCTCCCTCAATGGCACAAAGATTGGTGTAATTTTATCATATATAGCAAACCAGAATTAAAAACAAACATGCGTAATGTACAACTCTGGAAGTTTTGCAGTAACTAGTCCTTTACAAAACATGCTATTGCTTTTTGAAACTTAATCCAAAACTTAAGGATTTATTTCAGACTGGTTGGGCGTAAAGGTATAAATTAATAAGTGATTCAATGGACTAATCTGTTTTTTTTTTTTACTTTTTTTATTACCTAAATTTTCAAATTCATTTCAGTGGTTTAATCTATAAAACTGAAATTGGTAAAAATACCAACGAACCTTAGAACGTAGAATTTTTAGGAGGAATATATTTAATATAGAAATTTCTAAGGTCAGTAAAGGTTCAGTCATGAATTTCTCAAATATTAAGTACAGGTAAAATGTTAGAGTGTGAACAATGAATACATGGCTCGCCAGGGTATCTTATGATTGAACGGAATATTAAGTGTTAGTATTTTTTGGCAACTTAATTTTATGTCAAGTATTTTATGTCAAAGAAGCCAATTACAATTAAATAATACAATACTCTTCGAGGAGCTTTGATAAGAAAAAACAATTATTAAAACACACTGTGATTTTATTTGTTGCCAAGTACATTGAAATGTCAACAAATATTGTGGAGAATAAAAAAGCGAGTATAGATCTTGATTTGATCTTTGCATATCAATTTTAGTTCCTAGGCTTACACGGTTGGAGTCTTAACCAAGATTAAGGTCTTCCGGTTGACACAGCGTCGAATCATTGCATACTTAATTTCTTGATATATTTCATTCTCAATGTGGAGAACCTTCTTCGGTCAACAGAAAAAAATGGCATGTTTTTTAGGATTAACATGAAAAACTTTCTCTCAACAAAATTGAATCAACCGGATGACTTTTATATTTTCAACATCAATTCTAGCTATAAACAAAGCACATATATATATATATATATATATATATATATATATATATATATATATATATATATATATATATATTTAAGAACTAAATTTTTCATCATTTAAACAATTTTAACTGTCAAGAAAAAGCCAGGAAGTCCATAATTTAATGAGAGCAATCTATGAATCAATAACTAGACAACGACCAATAACACTAACCTGTTATTGATAAACTGTATTGTCAAAGTGTATCTGTTCTTTTAAACAATATAAAGGTTTAGGAAACAATAAAATCGTGACAAACAAGTGTGTCACCTTTTCGACAATTGCTGTCAGAGTGTCACCTCTTCTTTTGGACTGTCTTCATTGTTAGATATACATTTAACATTTAGTACATGAAAGAAGCCCCTTCTTTAAAACCATCTTTACAATTTTCCTATTTAAATAAAATTATTTATATCTACATGGTATTAAATTTAATCTGAAACAATAATAAAATAAAATTAAGTGAAAAATTATTTTATTTTGAGACAGAGTTGCTCTAGTACTCTCTCCTACTCAAACTCGAGATATTATATACACTTTTATAAAAATATTAGTAACAATTACTTAAAAACGAAGGAATGTCGTAACCAAATTAAAAAATTAAACTAAGGTCAATATCAAATTTATTACATGACATTAATATAAAATAAATACTTTAAACTCTAAATATATTCAGTTACTATCTTACATGCTAAACGGTATACTAAACAAATGTGAATTTTATATGAACTATCTGTAAAACTACATTAATGAAAAAGCAAAAGTGATTAAAACCTTATAATTTATAATTAATTAATTAAGATAGTTTATAATTAATTAATTATAAACTATAATAGTTATTATACTTATATAAAAACTCAACCCATTCAACCATTCACACCACCTGACCACACGCGCAACCCACAGGCCCCACCGACTACCACTCCTACACGACCCGCAACAAGTCCTTGAGCATCGTCCCGAAAGGAGTATCGCTCTCAATACTTCTGATTAATTTCACAGACGGGATGCTCTAACAGTTAACGACCCATTAAAATTTGATGAACGATGTATAGGAATAGCAAGTAGAGAAGCTCCACTACGTGAGGACTGTCCAATGATATCGGATATGAAGTTAAAATTGTCGAACAGGTAACTAGGGGACTTTGTCTTCAATATGAAAGATTTAGTGTATGATAATGACGTAGCTGTTACACTTTTAGGAGAGATAGTTGTTTGAAACGAGGAGAAACATGTTCTGCACGTGAAATATTGAAAATAAATCTGATAGAGTAGTTTTGGGCTCACTGAAGCCTGTCCTCAAACCAGCCCAACAGTAATTTCATTTATTGTGTGCCACAATAGTTGAAGTGTGGAAATACAACCAGCAGAACTTTGACTTTGAGTGGTAGGTATACAGCAAAACGTTTTCAAATGTGAATGCTGTCAAGCACTTGGTTACAAACTGCAGTCACTTTCAAATGTGTGCTAATCATTTGTCAATCATTTTTAGTTTAACTTGGTCGTTTTAATTTAACTTTAGGAACATATCCTAACCGATTAATGAGTCCTGTGGTACCTATAATCATGGTTTTAGTTTTGAATTCATTTATTCGTAATCCATGCCGCTTTACCCAAGAGATAATTCATTGTTGAATTTCAATAATGGAGCTCGTGTCCTTATCGTGAGATCGAAATTATGTGAATATCTTTAAATCGTTCGCATATAAATGAAACTTTAAATTTCTAATTATTGATTTCTCGTTGCCAGTGGTAAAGTCAAAAACGTAGGAGGCCAAGAACAAAGCCTTGTTGGATACAACGGATTAATGCCTCCCAATCAGATTGTTTCTATTTCCCTCCCAACAATGTGAAATTTTATCGTCCGGTAAGGTATGAGTTACTGTTATATAGGCCACTCTTTGATAGACAAGGAAGAATACGGCATATTTTCATATTGTTAGGTATTCATATTTAGGTATAATAATTAATCAAATTTACGCATTAATATAGTTTTTTACTAATAACCAGCATTGTATGTTATTTATAACTGCTCTTTGCCCACCGTTGTTCGATACCATTTTAATTATAAGCAAGTTATTTTCACTTATCTTTGTACACACACACACACACACACACACACACACACACACACACACACACACACACACACACACACACACACACACACACACACACACACACACACACCTGCATTCCAAATCTATAGTGGTCCGATTGTCACGCGGTATGAGGTGACTTCTGTCGACCAATCAGGCGTCCAGGACGCGGACAAGAAAAGCCCCCCGAAGCATCTCTCCAGTTCTTCTAAAGACTCCGTCTCGCTAGGTTGTACGTCAACACCAGTTCGGGCCGTGCCCCCTTGTCTTGTCTTTTGTGAACCGTAAGCCGTTCGATGGCAATTAGCAGTCCCCTTGCCGGACATTATTTTGTTAACGAGCCAAAAGTAACTTTTTCTCAGCGTTCGTGAGTGAACCGAAAAACAGTGTCAAGTGAATGTGGAATCTTCATCCATCAAAAAGGACTCCACCAGTGCAACGTTCCTTGGAAGCAACCCAGGTCGAACTGCAATCGACCCAACTTCATTTGTGTCGAGGTATCAGACAATGGACGGTGCAAGGTAACAGTGTTTCATCATTCTTATCATGGTCCTTCGCAACTAAAGACAATTTTCTTCTCAACCAAGATTTAAAAATCCTCAACTAATTCGGACATTTTTGAACATTTTAAATAGAAAACGAAAATAATTTTAACACCTGTATTCTTGATGTAATTGTGTGCCTTTTTTAATACTTTGTTTTGTGAGCTCATTTCGTATTTTTAATTTTCCCATTCGACTAATAGTTATTCTTAGAAAGTCAACGTATGGGCTCCATCTGCTCAGCTATCGAAGTATGAGTTTAATATTAGACATTATTATTGGTCCTTCGAACATAATTGCGGTCCGCCAAGCCGGATCTCCTACATAATTTTGGGTCCTTCTGACCGGATATTCTACACATATATCTGGAAACGAAGAAAAGTGTAGAAACTGATTAAAAATAGCAACAAATACTGGCAACATGACAAGCAAATTTTCTTTTATAAGAAAAGCAAAACGAAAATTATAAGCTGCTGATTTGGGGGTTGCAAGAAATTGGATGTTGCCACAAATAAACTGGATGTCACTGGAATAAATTACCACTATATTTCTGAAAAATGGTTTGACTTTATGTTTTACAAACAAAATGATGATTAAACGTTTCGCAACAGTAGGGAACCTTGACCCATGGCCATTATGGTGTCATAGATTTTAAATAAATTCCTTTTTAGAAAATGAGGCCACACATCTAGCCACCGTTATATCATGATAAGACTTTTATGAACTAAATGTAAGGATAATCTTTACTTCTGGCCCATATGTTAACAGTTGCACTACTGCGATGCTTTCTCGCGGGCATAGCGATTTTGATTATTTCAATTACAATATTTGTCATGCAGTAATGTGAAGAATTAAAAAGTATAATTTACCAAGATCACCTTTAAAACCTTATCTTGAATTAGCATGAACAACGGTGGGCAAAGAGCAGTTATAAATAACATACAATGCTGGTTATTAGTAAAAAACTATATTAATGCGTAAATTTGATTAATTATTATAACTAAATATGAATACCTAACAATATGAAAATATGCCGTATTCTTCCTTGTCTATCAAAGAGTGGCCTATATAACAGTAACTCATACCTTACCGGACGATAAAATTACACATTGTTGGGAGGGAAATAGAAACATCTGATTGGGAGGCATTAATCCGTTGTATCCAACAAGGCTTTGTTCTTGGCCTCCTACGTTTTTGACTACCACTGGCAAAGAGAAATCAATAATTACATTCAAAGTTTCATTTATATGCCAACGATTTAAAGATATGCACATAATTTCGATCACACGATAAGGACACGAGCTTCATTATTGAAATTCAACAATGAATTATCTCTTGGGTAAAGCGGCATGGATTACGAATAAATGAATTCAAAACTAAAACCAAGATTATAGGTACCACAGGACTCATTAATCGGTTAGGATATGTTCCTAAAGTTAAATTAAAACGACCAAGTTAAACTAAAAATGATCGATTAATTATTAGCACACATTTGAAAGTGACTGCAGTTTGTAACCAAGTGCTTGACACCATTCACATTTGAAAACGTTTTGCTGTATACCAACGACTCAAAGTCAAAGTTCTGCTGGTTGTATTTCCACACTTCAACTATTGTGGCACACAATAAATGAAATTAATTACTCTTGGGCTGGTTTGAGGACAGGCTTCAGTGAGCCCAAAACTACTCTATCAGATTTATTTTCAATATTTTCACGTGCAGAACATGTTTCTCCTTGTTTCAAACAACTATCTCTCCTAAAAGTGTAACAGCTACGTCATTATCATACTCTAAATCTTTCATATTGAAGACAAAGTCCCCTAGTTACCTGTTCGACAATTTTAACTTCATATCCGATATCAGTGGACAGTCCTCACGTAGGGAAGCTTCTCTACTTGCTATTCCTATACATCGTTCATCAAATTTTAATGGGTCGTTCACTGTTAGAGCATCCCGTCTGTGAAATTAATCAGAAGTATTGAGAGCGGTACTCCTTTCGATGCTTAAGGACTTGTTGCGGGTCGTGTAGGAGTGGTAGTCGGTGGGGCCTGTGAGTTGCGCGTGTGGTCAGGTGGTGTGAATGGTTGAATGGGTTGAGTTTTTATATAAGTATAATAACTTTTATAGTTTATAACTAATTAGTTTTAATCACTTTTGCTTTTTCATTAATGTAGTTTTACAGATAGTTCATATAAAATTCACATTTGTTTAGTATACCGTTTAGCATGTAAGATAGTAACTGAATATATTTAGAGTTTAAAGTATTTATTTTATAATAATGTCATGTAATAAATTTGATATTGACCTTAGTTTATTTTTTTAATTTGGTTACTTTATTCCTTCGTTTTTAAGTAATTGTTACTAATATTTTTTATAAAAGTGTATATAATATCTCGAGTTTGAGTAGGAGAGAGTACTAGAGCAACTCCGTCTCAAAATAAAATAATGTTTCACTTAATTTTATTTTATTATTGTTTCAGATTAAATTTAATACCATGTAGATATAAATAATTGTATTTAAATAGGAAAATTGTAAAAATGGTTTTAAAGAAGGGGCTTCTTTCATGTACTAAATGTTACCTACCACCAACGACGTCGTAGTTGGTCATTAAGAGCATATTTGAGCATATTTTAGGGTTAGGAAAGTTGACACATAACATGGTATTTGTGATTCTCGATTTAGGCGTGCCACAACGCTCAGCTATAATTTGTTTATTTTAATTAAGTTTGTAATTATATTTTAGTTTATTTATTTACCTAAAGAAGAGACCAGATTTCAGATTACTGATTTTTTCTATCACTGAACGATGAAATAAAACATCATGATACATTAAACTTAATGCTTGATGAATTCCAGCCATTTAAATTGGCAAGTGCTGCAAAATTCAAATTAATCTGTTAGAGTCCATAAGATGATAGGTGTTTACTTAAAACTGTCTACAAATATATACGCCATACTGTAGTCACCCGCTTAATACGTCAGTTCGAAACTGGAGGCTCAATAGGCCTTACCGATGTGGTCTAAAACGTTGGAAGAACGCTTATTGTAAACTTCAACTTTATTGTAAAAGCGGCGAACGCCAAGACACTAAAACAATGAGACAAACTAAGAAAATTAATTATAAAACAAACGCATTAACTTTGTAACAGGTTCGTATAAGTCATTCAGTTGAGTTGCAAAATCGCCTTCTGTCATTTCCGGTCAATCATGACCGATTAAGAACTATATAAAGGACGTGGCCGGTTAAGAGGGAAACTACTGACATAGAACTTAAATTTAAACTGATTCAAAATTTTAATTAAAAAAATGAAAAAACTAAACAGTAAAGCAATTTTAGTTAAAAAAAATTTATTTAAATATGTTAACACTCATTATTTTAATAAGCAACCGATCACTTGGCACGTAATGCGGTTGACTCAGAGTTTCTGAAATTTGGTTTTCACGGTTAGACCGCTTAATTTGGTACGCCTCTATCTCTAAATCTATTCTGGCTTTGAAAAATATTGTTTGATGTTAATATGTTAATATGTTTGATACATATTTATTTACCACAACTTCTCAGAACTTAAAAAAAGATTATTTGTATGACCACTCACAAAATAATAGATATTTAAGTTCTTAAATGACGCTATATTATCGAAACAAAAAAAATGGCTAGAGAAATAAATCTGACGTTATTTACAGCACATACAGAAGTTGTAGCTTTGGCATTAAATAGTTCTTAAAATACATTTATTAATTAAAGCTATACACTCACGGTGAGAGATAAACATTGGTTTTTTTAATTTTTCCTATATTTACAAAAGTTATTTATAAATGGATCTCGAAAATATTTCTAAACTAACATATCGATTGCCGTACCTTATGATTATTTCCAATATGACTTTATAAGATGGCTAACTCAGTTTTAACGCATGTTGATATAACTAATGAAACTGAGTTATTTTAGTGGAGTAAAATGATCGGACCACTCGTCATACTTGCGTCATTGTTATTGTTATAAATAGTTTTCATATCGTATCCTCTTTTTTTATTAATAATACTTTCCTCATTTACATTTCCCATTTATGTTTCTAACTATATAAATAACAGTTTTTGTTAAATACACATAAAGTTATTTATTATGGATTAGATTTTTGGAATTTTTAGCGTGTGTTTGAATAGGTTGTTCACGGTCATAGTCACTCAAGTTGATTATCCGCAGAGCTTCGCGAGTGAACAAAT
Organism: Homalodisca vitripennis; assembly: GCF_021130785.1. Lineage (NCBI taxonomy): Eukaryota > Metazoa > Arthropoda > Insecta > Hemiptera > Cicadellidae > Homalodisca > Homalodisca vitripennis. The sequence goes on from NC_060211.1 coordinate 159,090,774, forward strand.
AATGTTGCACTTTCTGAAACAGATCTAGGTCAACCTTTATATAGGTAAAGCTGGGTTTTCAATACTAACTGAATGGTATTTCTCAGGAGGCTCGGAAATGTCCATTTCCGGATGTATATCTGTCCGTACGATATTTCCAGAACGATGTGAACTATACGTTAAAGATTTGGGTATAAAGTTCCATTCCTAGAAAAGAGACTTCGTGTTTGATACTTCATAGGATTCGGCTGAGATTTAGTGAATATTTATGCATTGGTTTTATAGGTAACCATTACGACAAAAAAATTAAAAATAAATAAACTGTTCAGCAAATTTAATACGGTTGTATAAAAATTTGATTACGTGACATCGTAACACATGGGTTATACAATTGAAAGTTTTACAAACAGCCCCATAAGAGCTTATTACGCACACGTTCTATTAATGGATAATAGAAAGTATTAGACAAACCTTGTAAGCACACACAATTATACCAATTATTAATTACGTAATTAACATAAATACACATTGTGAAGTTAAAACAGAAACCGTAATTTCAACTTCAACTCTGGTCATTATTAATGTAACTAGACAAAGTTTCATAACTTCTCCACATTATAAATTTATTTCATGTCAATTAAACCTTATAACTAAAGTTAAGACAAATAGAAAATTCTCTCTTTAGAGGTTTGAACTTAGTTTATATTCACCGTCCAGAAAATGTGAGAATAGTTTTGTTTAGTTAAATAATTGAAGGAATTGAAAATTGTTTTTATATTAACGTTTTAGTACTTGTAATACATTATGTTTCTCAAAGTGACAGAATGTTATTGGAAATAATATCTTCTACTCTAAGGAGGTTTACTAACCAACACCAAATAAAACTAGGAAAAAGACAATATTATGAAAGTGCGTTAAGATACCTATAATTACTTTCAAGTGCTATGCACATTGCTTGTGTCTTTTTCCTTTACCCTGACAAACTGATAAAAATTACTATAAAATGAATCAGAACAACCAACTACAGAAGAATGCCCTAGTTTCCTCCCGATTTTAAAGCGGCCTAATTTCACACAACAAGACATGGATTGAGTTGTTAACCCTTATTTTAACGGTTGAATGTTTAATTAATTTCCATACAATACACATGCTCGTGACACAGTATGCCAGCTTCGTTCCAACTCATTAGTACACAACCCATGGTATATTAGGAACCACTAACAAGTGTGTACATTTCTGTTATAATAATTGTATTAACAACACTGCACAAATAACATTTTACATTGCACGTATCCATTTAGATACATCATCCAGACTAGGTCTATCCTCTGTATTATAATACACGCACAAGAGAATGCCAAGTAAGTAAAGAATTAAACTGTCTAGAACAGTAACTGGTTAACGCTATACACACACACGCACTAGATAATGGAAAGTAAAAGTAGGTAGCACAATAACTGGTTAGGATTTTGCACGTGTCCCTTTAGATACATTATCCTGGTTAAATTTCTCACTTTAGTGCGACCAAAACTAGTGTATACTGTCAATAAAGAGCTGAAATATATCCAGTTAAAATAATGAAGCAATATAAAATACTTAATATTAAAAAATAATAAGTTATACAAGTAGGTTATTAAACCATTAACGAAAGCTATACATCACCACATTTCAAGTGAAGATATTCATTACGTAAATTACGACGCGTCTCTTATGAACGTCAAATAAGTTGGATAACTTTCGTTTGGAATTTCTCGTAAAATAATTTTATATTTATTAAGTTAGGTGCCATGTGTAAACCGCTTCTATCGTAATACGTGAGTGATTATTCTAAGTTTGATCCTTAAATAAATATATCTAAACCTTCGTGTAAAGTTTGTTGTGTACTTATTAAACAAAAAAATCTAAATATTTATACAAACGTATTGTTACCTAGTATATAATTCTATAACTAACAGATCCAGTAGTATGTCATAAAAACTATATTAACAGAGATAGCTATGGATAGCTCTTTTGTACAAGGTGTAATGGGTAATGGAGATTCAAACGGGGATCAACTTTATGATATGTTAAGTAAAATAGTAAACTTAACTCTCTTCTTCTTTTGATGCATACTTGTGGCTCCTATTCTACCTAATTGTTATTAAAATCTCAATAAAAAAACTTGGTTATTCAGTATATCCTTGAAATACGAGTAATAAGTTTTTTAGTTCAATTTGAATTATTTATTGCTTGTACAAAACATTTTAAGTCCAGTCCAATACTTACATATATTTTATAATCACAAAAATTATTCTATCAGTTCACACATGACATTATAACGTGACAGATATATGAAGATAGTCATGACAGATTAAGGACTTTCAACAGTAATGGTAATCATATTTTTTTTAGTATGATTTTATTTGATCGCCCTTTATCCAGTTGATTGTGGTGAGTGAATCAATTTGGTAATGTTGTATAGTTTTAAAGTTTAAAACCGTCCTACACTTCTATTAACTAACTGTATTTGAAGCGTATAGTAAACTGTAATACACTGACATAGTAATATAAACAAGAAGTCTACCACACCATGTATTGTGTAACCTTCGTTTAGATTTTTTTCCAATCTTTCAAGACATTCTCTTTCAGGAGGTAGTAGGTCACATTTTAAAATTTAATATGATTGTACTCAGTTTGTTTGCAAATTATTTGTCTTGTGCTTTAATCTAGGCCTTCATAACAATCCATAAGATTAACGTAAATGTTTTCACTAGAGTTCAGAAAAGTTCCATGGTGACTGTGATATGCACCATCATCCAAAACGATAGTGCTTATTCAGAAATGAGGTTTCTTGCGAAATTTATAACCTATAATTTAGTTTGATCTCAAGATTTTGTGTGTATAGTTAGACAGGCAGTTAGAGATCAAGTTTCATAACGCTCATTAATAAATAATGAACTATATCATTAAACTAATTATTTGTGTGTGGGCTCTGCTCTCTTTAACAACTATAGAAAAAACTTATATTTACTCACACAAATCCAAAAAACTTTACGCTTCTTTCATAACTAATAATTATCAAGGTAAATTTTCAGTAAATTACTTTTAAATTACTTATTTAAAGTAAGAAAATAATTCGTGTTTATTGAAACGATTAACTGTTCTCATGGAATTATATTTATTACAGACCTATAGTGTAATTGAGCACGTATTGCAATTAACGTGACAACACGTACAAGCTACTGTGGGGTGTCAGGGGTTGCTACTGCTAACCTCGTCGATACCGGTGTCACCCATGGGAGACATTGTAACTAACAGTTTAGTTATCTTCTCACCCTAGAGTAATGCAAGGTTAAACCAGTCGATAAGGCACATTTAAATTTACATTTACATTAAAGGTTTACATTTTTAGGTACCATTAGGACAACATGGGTTAGTTATCCAAGGTAGGAAAAGGATTATTTTTAAAAAGGGGAAAAAATATATTACTGCACATTTAAAAAACAGGATTCCTTAAAAACTGACTAACCCAGTTAATAGCCGGCTCTACTAGTGGCTATCTTGTCTTACCCGTTAAGAACAGTGTTAAACCTCAAGGACCTTTACGAACTTATTTTTAGCCGAATAATTACGGGTAATGTCTAATTTAACAGCTATAAAGAATACACATCGAAACTCTTTTTATTTACTTGTATTCCATTTTCCATACCAAAATCACGTACTCTAATGAAATATTTGACGTATTCTAAAAATGTACAATTTAAAATGAAAAAACTTTGGATAACTGTACATGAAAAATTAAGATTAAGAGTTTAAAACTTAACATTGATTTTATAAGGTAAATTCAATGTAGCTTCTCTACAGCTCATAATGAAAAAAAGAAATAATATGAATAATTATCTTAAAATAATAGAATAATATATTATGCTAACATATTATTAGGTATTATTGTCTTTATCTATGCTTAATTAAATAAAAGTCTTTGCTTTAGATAAAAATGAGTTTTGCTAATTTCATTTATAGCCTCAAGACAGGGGTGCAGTATGTAGCCGACTTATTATCAATATAACATCAAATATGATTATTTATCAAATAGCACATTTGATAAATAATCAAATATGATTATTTATCAAATAGCACATTTGATAAATTTCAAGTATTGATTTTTATACAGAATCAATCTATTTCGAAAATCTGTAACTGAATTCAGTAGTAAGATGAGTCCGTCGACGATATCAGTCTATTTCCAATCGGTATTGCGGTTGCACAGGTAAGATCGTAACACCAGCAAAGCCTACAGTTGAATGGATAGAGTTACTAACGAAGTCACTTTAGCGAAGTCCACTTTCAATCTGGAACTCAACTCGACAATGCAGCCTACGCTGTAAACCGCAACTACCGCAGACTTCGTGCTCTCTGCGTTATCACTGAAGTCTTAAAACTAGAGTGCTGTTACATTAATGATTTTGGCGGAAATATTTAAGATATTTAGAGTTCTAAATATTATAGTTTCCTCTCTCTTCACTATACGATTCTAATTTAGATATCACAACATGTGTCAATTGATACCTACAGAATTATTTAGATATAATAATTCACTTGTATGCTAAATACAAATATTTTCAATAACATTTCTAAATTTAATGACATAAATATGATTATTAGATTTACGTAAATTTTAATGAAAATAATAAAATTAAAATAATCTAAACAAGAATTTTCTTTTATTCAGAATATGGAAGTTTGGGGACTTGCAGATTCTCTTGGGAATCGCTTTTCAGTGAATAGTTAACCCTACCCATTTTAAAGTTAAATAAAAATATTAAAAACCAACTGAGAATGTATAAACCCTATAACATTCGTTTATTTCTTAAGCATAAAATATGAGAAATTGTATTACTATAATATATCATACTTGGAAGATTTAGTTTAGTTTTACTCAATATATTGTAGTACTTTTTTAAATAATATCCCATGTGTAGACAAGCTTTTTGGTTTCTAATATGTATAAAGCTTACGTAACTTTTTAGTTAAGTAATGATGCAGCTTTAATTTTATAACTTTTTAGTATTGGTTAAGTTGAAAAGAATACATTTTTGAAATAACATATGAGGGCAAAAGTTATTTTAAATTTATAAAAAATAAACGACGAAAAATTTTACATCCACAACTGCTACAAAATTCTTTAATGTTTAAGTAATGATATTTAATTTTAAATGTTACGTATTAGGAGAAGAATGACTGGAAAATAAAATCCTCCACCTCCAACTAGCATTAATACGGTCAGGCATTTGAGTCTTAACACTCTGACCATAAAAATAGCAATAAAGTCTTTGTCATTTTACGTCCCGGAAGTGAAACCTATTGTTGGATCTCTAAGGAAGAAATTATTTCAAATATAGTCGTTACTCTTTTCAATGGTGTCGTTATTTTTAATATTGATGAAGATATTCGATTGAGTTAAATTGTAAAATACCCTATACATTATATGGGTAAATATTAAATATTATATGATACATAAAAATGAACTGCGAAATGTGTTGCTAATCACTAATATCGAGAAAATCTGGGCTAATTCAAATTTATATGCAACAAATATTTTAAGAAAATAAAGAGTGGAAAGTTTACTAGGAATATTAGAGAATTTGAAAAAATATTAATAGTTATGCCTCATAATTAAATATTTATGACATTAAACTGCTCTAGACTCTTCGGGTTAGTTTCAACAAAGTAGATCAAACATCTAATACCGATCAAGGGCTGTATAATTAATATATTATAAAAATTTAAACATAAAAAGATAGCTTTGATTCTCGTAGAAACTTGCAGAGTTGTCACAATTAATTTATTACTTGTACCCTCATCCCATTCTGGATTTAATTCCTGGATAGCAAAAATTGCATAAATATTTAATATATTAATTTTAATTAGGTCACATAAATCGTTCTAGTGCAATATTATTTATAGAAAAGAAAAGCTTTTTATTACACTCAATTTTAAATCTTTACGGCTCTTCATATTAAATTAAACATGTAGAGGACTAGAGGCCATCTGGTACTGATCAATATACTTAATATTTTTTAAATTTATCATTAAATTGTTAAAAAAATGATTAATGTAAATTAACATTGGATTATGAGGCATAAATATTATCACGTTTTCTGAGTGCCTTGACATTCCAGATAAATGGTGAACGGTTTGGATTTTTTTTACCTTTATCTTATTTCAAAAATACCTTGTGAAAAGTAGCTCAATTTGATCCGGATGTTCTCGAGATTAGTTATTAGCAGCACATTATTTGGTTTATTTTAATTTATAACATATAATTTACTATATTCTTAAATAACTTATAAGGTTTTTTTTTTTAATTGAACTCAAGGACGTAAACGTGCATAAGATCTTGTCAGTCATAAAAAAACAATAATAAATATAAACAACATAAAACAATAATGCATTTCATAGCATGCAAAGTAAGTAAACAAATTAAAGCAAATAATATATAAAATAACAACAATGTTTATGCAAAATAAGTCAAACTGTACAAGCATTAAAAATATATAAAAAGAGGATATTTACACAAAGTCTACATCTGCAACATTTGATTCATAAAACTCACACAGCCTATAGAACGGACTTGCAATCAACCAAGCATGCATTATTTTCCTAAATCTTATAAAACTAACATGCTGAGCACTCTGAGACAAACAGTTAAAAAGCTTTATACTTACAACCTCATAGCATTTAGTACTTTAGAGAGCCTGGAGAAATGTCAAGCAATTTGGCTACTGTTTCTTGTGTTATGTTTATGTACATTACTGTTTAGTGTGGTGTAGGGCAGGTTTTTCTGTACATGATGCAAGCAGAGAAAAATAAACATACTAACGATATACAGAATACCCTCTTGGATAAACAGTGGTCTGTAGTGAGATCTGAAATCAGCCTTTGCAATAATTCTGATAGCTTTCTTTTGTACTAACAAAATACTATTTACTCTACATGAATTTACCCACAAGAGCAAACCATATGAGAAGATACTTTGAAATAAAGCGTGATATACCATTTTTAAATGGTCTTTAGAAACCAGCGGTCTTCAATGTCTTAAAAAAAATACAACTCTACTTAATTTTTTAAAACAGGCTCTACATGCACATGCCAGGATAACTTGGGATCCAAAAAAATCCCAAGCAGCTTCACTCTTTGAGTAAAATCACATTTTCTATCATTTGCCATTAGAGTAAATAAAATACGCTGGGTCTTTTCATGATTTAGATAAAACAGATTTGCTCTCTATACTAAGCATAAGCCTGCTCAATTAAATTAGGAAACAGTTATATCAGTTCTAGAAGTCAAAAGAGTGACATCATCCGCAAACATTATAGTTTTACAGGTAATGTTTTTTGTCAAGATCATTTATCATAACAAGAAACAATAGTGGACCCTGTGGTACACCAAATGGTACCTCAGCATAATCTGAGAAACTGCCTTTTTAATAAAATTTTTGAAGCCGATTGCTGAGGTAAGAGTTAAACAGTGAATTTTCAAAGCCAAATATACCATAGTGTTCAAGCTTTTTCAGCAGAATATCCCAGTCAACACAGTCGAAGGCCTTGGAAAAGTCGCAAAGCACCGCACTGGTGTCATATCCTCTCTCAAAACTGTAGAGCACATGGTATTTTACAATTCAAACCCAACTTACTACAATTTAGTACTTAAAATTACTTTAATATCTTCGTTGGCTAAAATATATTGGTTAATACACAATATAAGCTTTATATGAGTTTAATCTTAATATATTATTCAGTATTAAACTATTCTTAAAATTACACGACCTTTTACATCTTTGAAGACCGCATAATGTGGAACTATAACCTTTTTGGAAAGAAATATGTATATGTAGCACAATCATGTTCATTTACACTTATATTAAGATTCCATTTAATTTTTTCTAGGCTATTTTAATTTTAACGAAGACCTCTAATAAAAAGATCAATGTCTATGTCAAAACGTATGTTAAAAAAATCTATGTGCTTTCGTTAGCATTGTAATATTTCTATATGATTAAGTTTCAAAAAAATTCAAAATAAAGTATTAGTAATTAAACGGTAAAAGTTTCCTGTAATCTAACTAAGTTTAACATTTCAAGATGAAAACTTATGAAATGTACCTATATTCGACTGGGCAGGAAGGGTATAATACATAATGCATAGATATAACTGTTGAGAAGATAGGCCCGCAGTCACAGCACGTATAACTACACATCTGTATAACGAGTAAGTAAACTTTACTAGTTAACTCGGACAACAGCTTCAACTTTGATTAATGTAGAACCTTTGCCGAACTGTCACACTGAATTTACTCAGTGTACCCTCACACCGTTCCTGGACTTGATAACAAAAAATGCATAAACATTTCATAAACTACTTTAAATTAGGTCAAATAAATCTTTTTTCTTACATTCAATTTTGAAATATTAGAAGCCTTTTGCGAAGTGAAGAAACGGTTTCAATCATCAATACATATTAATTGAAACAAGTAGAGGACAAGGGACTATATGAAACAACCATTGAAAGTCCTGAAAAGTCAAGTAGATAAACAAAAAGTGAAAGAGAAGGAATCTAATTTTAACCGTTTTTACCATGGCGATATAAAACCACAAATTAGAGCTAGGAAATGAGCTCTTGTTCAGACTAACACAAACCATTCCACGGTGAACTTACTCTCGTTGAATGTTCTCTTTGGCGTAGTGTCATCATCATAATGTTTTCATTTAGGAAGATTTTCATTAGGATCCAAATCCATCGAACCTACTCCATTCAACTCTTTATTGGGATGCATTTTTTGACTCCACATTATATCTATAGCAAGTTATTGATGCATTTAACAGTAATATTTAAGTCCTCCGGTTGACACAGAGACCAAACATTTCTTAATTAATAAGCTTATTGAAATAGTTGGGCCTCGTTACCTGGAGTTTTGTTGTACTTAAGACGGCTCTCCACACCGACTGCATAGCCCTCGGTTATAAACTAAGTTATTCCATACTGTCCGCGCAAGATAGAATTTATTAATTAGAATCATTATGACTTTGTATATTAAGATTTATTTTACTTACAAAGTCCATTGCGGTATGTGTTTTTTTTTGTGGTTTACATACCTTATGATCAATGATAGAATATTTAAGCTTCGAATAAATTAAAAGGCGTACTTATCACTGGTTATATTCTATTTATGAACTTATTTGATTATGTTGACTATTGTAACTGACTGAACTATAAGCTTTAAGCTGAAGCCATGATGTCGTTTCGTACTCATCAGTCTAACTATCGATGGCAATGGCACGTGGAAGTTTAACAACGTACGATGAAGGTGGGCATCGTATTAATTTCTCTGCCCTATATGCCAATCTCATATTACAAAACTATCAGTTACACACGGTCCTGAACACTATTGTATTGTAAATAACAAATACATTTTATTTACGTTATTTATAAATACCTTTATAAACACAGTACCTAAAATAAATCATGGTCACTGTAAGATATCCTTATATTCTACCCAATAATAAAAGATGAAATATAATATAAAAATAAAAATTTTTCATTTTCTTACTACCTTTTTCGCTCTGAGAACCAATTTTTAATTAATAAAAATGAAGTGTTATCTATGACTTTTGAGAGGAAAGTTCCTGCATTCATATGGGAATGTGTGGCAGAATCTGTTTTCAGTAAAACTAGTTATGTTCTTTAATGCATAAACACTATACTAAATATTTTACTCCCAATTTTAATCCATTTTAATCTCATATTAATCATCTCATCTTTATGAATTAACTTTAGTTATTGTTTATATTTTTATTACAAGTTTACTCTATACATCACGTGTTTTAACAGATAACATCCTGTCATTGATACATAATCTAAAGCATTACACGCAATAAAAAAGTCCAAAAATAATTTAACATATCATACAGTTTAAAGTGACTCTTTAATAAAATTTCAATATTTAACCCTCTCAAAGTAACTTAACAAAGATGATACGAAGGCAAGCCCTTTGTGAACCACAGTCAAGGGAGGAAGAACCACAATGAGCTCAGGCCTTTCAGCTGACTTTGTCTATATTGTTAGATATTGGTTCCGGGAAATTAAATGGCTGCCCTCTCAAGTCACTTACTTAATTTAAGAGCTTAACACGCTGACATGGTAGTAAATGCGCACGCAAACGATGGGAGTGTTTGGAATATTTGACTAGTCCAATACAGTTTTAGTAGTCTCTCTTTAGACATATAAAATGCATTTAGCTACCTCTGATAGTCTTAATATAAATTAACTTATATTGCTACTATAGGTTTAGGTTAAGACAACAATTTTATGTATAATTAGTCGCCCTTAAAGATTACTTTTTCTTAAAAGTATATGATTATCTTTAACATTTTTTATTCACGTTTCACAAAATTACGAAAGTGCCAATTTCTCAGCATGTAATTACTAATTTCACAAGAGCTGGTAAAAATGTATTTCTTTCTGATACAAGTGAACTTAAACTAGAGCTCTACCATTTTAAATGAGAAACGTGTTCCAACCAAAAATCTACTGCACCTCCTTAAGAATCCACGCCGTAAAACCCAAAACTTTATAAATTATGCATCTGAGACAACCCATATTATCACTAGGTAATCGTAACCGTCTTCAAAAATCATGTGAAACAGATTTTATTTTCTTCTATTTTTACGCTTTTAATTATTATATCCTTAATTTTAATGCTGTTTAATTTATTCATCTGCATCATCGAATTATTTTTTGCTTCGTCAAGGCTTTTTGTTTTTCGATGTTGAATACGTAGTTAAATACAGTTTTAAAACACTTTTATTCAAATAAACTCCATTTTATACACTTTAAAATATTTAATTAAGTTAAAGCTCTTGCCGATTTTCTAGGTTGAAGTTTGTCGTGTACTATTGTTTTATATACATTGTACAGTACGTTAAACGATTTATTAGGGAAAACCCCAACACTTAAGTTAAGTCTAAACTTACGTATTTGATTTATTATACGACAGCAAAACCTGATATTAACTCACAGCAGTTCAATTGTAATAAATTAGGAAAATCTATTTTGGTTTGCACAATAATTATAATACATTTATAACTTGGAATCTTACATTAGAATTGCAATAAAATTGTATTTTAAAACTGTTATTGTAAGTTTCTTGTATAAAATTCCAAAGGTATAAAAATTAAAAAAATAAATGCTTCCACTTCGTGATATTTACATGAAATATGAATTCCGATGATTTAGATTCCTTTCTTTAAAAAATATAGCAATATATTATTTAACAATGGTAGCCATATTTTACTTAAAATTATAGTTATATTTTTTTCGAAGCCTATTAAACGTCCATTTTAAACTTTTGTTACTTTTATTGTTTTTGTCATTTAAATCTAGCTAAAAATTGTTCTTTTCCTTGCTAAACAGGTGGGTCAGCCTGCTTGAAAATGATAATTAAAAAACTCATCTAAATGTATATTTATTGCATTAAAGGTAATTATTAAACTTAAAATGCTTCAGCACACTAATACGAAGGGACAATAATTGCTAATAATTATTGAAAGATGTATTTCCGACTTTTATACCCACATTTAACTTTAAGATGTATTAAGCAAGGCTTTAGTTGCCAGAAGGCTTTACCCTGGATTAGCTCTCCATTACTTGATGAGACATTTGTGGCTCTCGAGAGGTCTGTGTCTGTGTAATTTTGTTTGAAACCACTCATTTTGTAATACAGTCCTTGACTTTACACAACCCGTCAGAAGCTAGAAAAAGGGGATTTTTATAATATTAAAATCCTATCGTTCCTCAGTTATCTGATTTTATTTGTGAAACTTTACATTATATAAGTTGAGACGTCGCATATAGGATTGTTCTTTTCAAATATTAGCACAATTTCCTGATGATTTTATGATGAAAACTCCATGTTTAATAATCGATTGATTACAGAATTTGATCGAAGTAACTTATTTACTATTAAATAAGTACAATTAAAACATGAACAATTTCCATACTAATGAAATTTAAGGTATTCTTGAAGCCATACAGGGTAATCTAGACTAAGAGAGAACACATATCGATAAATTTAGATGCCAGGCGCTAAGCGTAGGCGAGATTGGCCTATATTGAACATTCGCGTGAAATTAACCTTTCACACAACAGCTTTTTTGGGTTTGTGCAAGTAACTTACTCCACTTACTGATGCAGTAACCCAGGATTTTTCGTTGCTTTGCAGCGAAAAACAGTTTCTTACTATAACTAAAACCCGTGGTGTCCTTTTTGGTGGTTCAATACAGAAAAGTAGACAGAGGACCCACTCTACTGACATTGCTGACTCCCTTATTGCAATTACAAGTGCGCATAGTGATAGTCAGAAAAATATAGCCTAATATTTTTAATTAGTATCAGAAAAATTACTGGTGACATTTTCAACCTTTTTGTCCACTTTTTCTCCGGTGATAAGTATCATTATTTGAAAAAGTATTATCGTTTTTATGCCTTAAAACTTTTTATATTCTCTCAATTTGACCTTCATCAAATTTATGCTGGTTGATATTATTTAATTATTTGAACTTAATGGTAATGAATTTAATTATTTATCTTTCGTTCATCGGTTTCATAAAAAATATACACTAGGCTTATACAGTGCAAATTGGCTATCGGCCCCTAGAATAATAGTAAAGTTACAGTTTAGAGCGACTGAAATTCAAATATCATCCAAATTTTAATTATATTGCAATAATATTTATATTGGAAAATTATAAGATAGTTTTTTAATGAAGGAGTTGCTTTTATACTCTTTAAAATGTTATTATACATCTAAAAATGATGATATTACAATGACGAGTTGACACTTTGGCAGCAATTTTCCAGTCAGTAGACAGACTTATTTATCGTATTGTTTCAGGAACCTTTATATCGTTTGACAGAACAAACGCACATTTAAAATGTGGTTTATATTCCTCCTTATCCTTCTGTTCAACATGCACATAGCATGTTACATATCAATAGCATACTATTGATCACTGTACTGTTATTTATTCCTATACGTCTCTAGTATTTTTTTGATAACGAATTTCGTTTTAATAACTCCAAATTATATATAAGTGAATTTATAACACGCTTTCAGAAAAAATCAACACGTATAATTTGTTTATGACCGAGAGTTAAATTTTTCAAAACTAACTTCTTCCTTTTCCCGTCTTTATGAATAGTTTCTTACACAATTGACTTCTTGAGATATTTCAGCAACGGTGTAAAAATATATTTTTAAATGTTGTGCATGAGACTTGTGAGAGGAAGCAAGAACTTTGTTTCCTGGATTGAATGAATCTCTAGACCTTAAGTTGTAAGATAAGGATAATATTTTTGTGGTTTTCCATTTACAGCGTCCTCAACAAGAGCATGAACCGATACCACATTTGTTAGGTTACTTTCAAGGTATAAAATGTCGACTGTTCAGTGAAGAATCAATTTAAATGAAAACGTAATTTAACGCAATCATCCGATTTTATGGCAAGTGATTATTAATTATTTCATAATTTATTCAACACAATAAGAAATTTGACTGAACTATTAGTCCTTTAATTTAATATATGAAGCCTATACTAATTTCCATCTAAAGAATAATGTTCTCAATATTCTGTACTAGTAAGTTTGATCCCGATTCACAAGTACATGCATAGTACAGTAAGACTTTAGAACGAAGAAGGGCATACATGTTTGCGTAATGTTTTTGTTAAACATGGTAGAAGTAAAAAAGAATGAGAATTTTAAAAGTGCTTTACTTTTATTTAGTAAAATGTAGTAATAAAGGCATCGGACAATTTTCGAAAAGCTCTCCAGGTTTCAGATGATGATATTAATTACGTGCATTCCGTTGTATAGATATTTCTGACCATATCTTCCGTAAACTTCAACAAGTCGGAGGACAGCCTTGGAATTTCATAAGCTGAAAGTTGTGTTCTGATGATGTTAGATTGTTAGGCTACCACACATTTCATCCATTATGCGATGTTTAATTTTATTCCCGTTTTCTTCCGATGTATTTTTTGAACATTTAAAATTTTAAATTTTGTTTAATGCGCCTCTTAAACTAGATATTTCTAACTTTATCCATCACATGTTTTGTATAATGTTGTTAATCATGGCAAGGATTAAAAACGGACTTAGTTGTAATAAAATTATATTACCAGAGATTACAAATAATTGAGGAGAAACTGAAATAAAGATAAAAATGGATTCTCTGAGGATGGAGAATATAATACTCCATCATATACGGTAGGTAATGGAGCTTGAAACCAGGCTTACCTGCTCTTATAATGCTATATCAAGTAAGGAAATTGCACTTGACCTACTTTATGTTTGAAGACTTAAATGTAGCTCCAAATATAATTTCTGTTTATTGGATGTGTCTGCTTGATTTGCGTTTAAAACTCTATGCCAGTAAACTTATAGATTTATTTTTGCCTTTGTTATACTGCAAAAGCTGGTGTCCCATTAAAATATTTAAACACTTTAAAAGTACATGGTTTATAAAAAAGGCGTTTTGATGCGTGATTATTGTTTTTACAAAATGCTACATCAAATATGAATCTATGACCAAAAGTAACGGCCTATATATGTTTTAGGTTTACCTTTGGTTTTATAGGATGCGTCTTAAGCTCGTTTCACTACAGCTGACACTTAATTAAATGTCAAAATGGAAAAATAATTACAGGTTAGTAAAGGTTTTGGATGATAAGATGTACGTCCAGTATCATAGCTGATAATATAGAATGTCTTATGTATCCTATGTATTGCAAGTACTTCTTATAGACTGATGCAATTACTAGTACATTCGCAATTCCGTAATGAAACATGTAATAATATGACTCTGCCGACAATTTCAGTCTATTTCCAATCGGTATTGTAGTTCATGAAGGGGGAGGGGGGTTATGGTTACTAAGAAATGTATTTATAAATTTTAACTTCAGTCTGTACAATGTAGGCGAGTAATTTTAACTCGCCTACATTGTAAACCACTACTATAGCAGGTTTTGTTGTGTCTAATTTACCCAATTGTTTCAATTAAACGTGTGGTGGTTACCTAATGATTTTGGCTCAACTATTTGAGATATTCTGAACCACGTTTCAAAGAGATCTTTCATGATTTTGCTAAAGCGCTTCCCACCCTTATTGTATTTTTTATAAATATTCTAAAAATTAAAGAGAGAAAGTATCAAATTTACAGGATTCTTTGATTTCCTCACAGTGGCTTTTCTAGAATCCAATTACTATTTATTAAGTGAGAGGTGTTTATTATTTTTTACTTAATACGCTTCTGTACCTTATTTTGTTAATTCAGCAATGTGGACAGCTTATATTTGTTTCGTTTGTACTTGGCATTAGGTGCATTTGTTTTTTTTTAGATGAGCAATGAAGCAGTCTTCGTCCTGTAATTTGAGACAATTGATTAGAGTTTGTTATTTTGTAACATGAACGTATTTCTGAAACCAATTATCAAGTGAAGTATTACTTTCAAAGCACTAAAACAAAAAAATTTAAATTGCATATCTATAACCATTATCATAATAAATACAGCACTTTTTAAATTTGGCACTAATAAATGCAATTTTTTAATAAGCTAAGTTCAAGACATTAAAAAAATTATTACTGAAATTAAAAGTCCGCCACTTTCAATATACTTTTATATTGACAGAGTATTGGGCCATAACACTTCGCCCATAAAAATAACAGTAAAATCTTTGTCCATTTTAGTCCTGGAATTGGAGCCCGTTGTTCGTTCTAAAGAATAAACTCTCTCAATTATAGACGATCTATTCTTGGTGCTGTCGTAATTGTTAATATCGAGGAACGTAATTGCATGAATCGCACTTTAAAATAAATGTGATTTACTTTAAAAAATACTGAATTGTATTAATTACGATATGAAATTTGAAGTAATTTTCCTAATCAAAACTTTTATTTGTATCTTAGTCAATACATAAGAGATCGATTCTTATATAGCAGAATATTAATTATACATCTTGTATAATTCTAGATAAAATGGAGCTACCACCAATTGTTGCACATAATACCATGAATATTCATGCAATATTTCAATCATCCACCAATGGACAGGGAAATCCAAGGAGGGACATCAACATTGTGAAACTGAATAATTACAGGTAATGTCTAATTTCAGAGCTATAAAGAATACACATCGAAACTCTTTTTTATTTACTTTTATTCGATTTTCCTTATCATAATCACCTTCAATAATGAAATATTTGACATATTTTAATAATGTACAATTTACAATTAAACCACTTCGGATAACTAAACAAGTAAAATTAAATACTGACCAAAACTATACAACATAATATATCGGCCATTAGAGTTTGAGATTTAACGTTGTTTTTCATAGGGTAAATTCAAAGTAGCTTCTCTACAGTTTAATATGAAAAAAAGAAATATTAAGAATAATCAATTTAACATAATAGGACTATATATTATCATAATATATTATTAGGTATTATTGTCCTTATCTGTGCTTAATTAAGTACAAGTCTTTGCTTTTGATAAAAATGAGTTTTCCTAATTCTAATTCTAGCCTCAACACAGGGGGTGCCAAATGTAGCCGACTTATTATCAATGTAACATCAAATATGATCATATTATCACTTTTATTATGATGCATTTGATCAATTTCAATTATGATTTCTATACCGATAAGATAAATATCAAACTATTTCGAAAATATGTAATTGAATTCAGTAGTAAGATGAGTCCGTCGACGATATCAGTCTATTTCCAATCGGTATTGCGGTTGCACAGGTAAGATCGTTACACCAGCAAAGCCTACAGTTGAATGGATAGAGTTACTAACGAAGTCACTTTAGCGAAGTCCACTTTCAATCTGGAACTCAACTCGACAATGCAGCCTACGCTGTAAACCGCAACTACCGCAGACTTCGTGCTCTCTGCGTTATCACTGAAGTCTTAAAACTAGAGTGCTGTTACATTAATGATTTTGGCGGAAATATTTAAGATATTTAAAGTTCTAAATATTATAGTTTCCTCTCTCTTCACTATACGATTCTAATTTAGATATCAAAACATGTGTCAATTGAGGCGTAGAAAATTATTTAGGTGTAATATTTAACTTTTATGATAATTACAAATATTTTCAATACAATTTCTAAATTAATGACATAAATATTATTAATAGATTTACGTAAATGTTTATGAAAATAATAATAGTAAAATAATTTAAAGAAGACACTTGTAATTCTTTTATTCAAAACATTGAAGTTTGGGGAATTGCAGATTCTCATGGAAATCGCTTTTCAGTGAATAGTTTACCATACCCATTTTGAAGTTAAATAAAAATATTAAAAACCATCTGAGAATGTATAAACCGTATGGCATTCGTTTATTTCGTTTATTTTACCTTGGAACTTTGTTCAGATGCACGGTGGAGAGGTGAGGGGGGTAAAAATTGGCCCTTTCAGACTGGAGCTCAGACGGTAATACCGCAGAAACCAGAATGGGGGGGATCGGTGCGCCATAGAGGACATCCTTGGATTGCTACCGGGTACGGCTTGCTAGCTCCCTTACTTCGCGAGCTATTCGAGATGGCGTCACGAGCCTCTTGTGTAGGAGATCTAGTGGGTGTGGCGTAGGGTTTTTCTATTGGACATGGTCCACCGGAGAGGTCTGAGTTTAAAACTTGCTGTGTGCTGTTTGTCGTTGGTTTGGGGTGCCGATGATGGACGATTGGAAATAGATGATTCGCAGCGATTCTTAACGGCTCAAGTTTTTACCAAAGTGAAGGGCTTATGTGATAGCTTTTTGGGAGTGCAAGTTGAACTCCATTTCCAGAAATTCCGTAGGTGGTCCCAATCCAAAATGGCGGCCACGAATTTGCAGATCTCGGACGTGGTACGTGTTATGGAGACTTTTCTTTTCGGAAGCTGTTCACGTCGGGAATTGGCAAAAAAAAGTGCCATGAGCTATTGTTCAAAGTCATGGTGGGATGGGGGAGGGGGGAGCGTTTCAAAAAGGGTGTCCAAACTGTAGCCTAAATGAAAATGTAGAAAAAAATATCTGAAATGTTATTATCACATATCATACTTGGAAGAGTTAGTTTAGTTTTACTCAATATCCTGTAGTACCCTTTGTAATAATAGCTAATGTGTAGACAAGCTTTTTTGTTTATAATATGTATTAAGCTTACGTAATTTTTCAGGTGAGTAATGATTCAGCTTTCTTCTTATAATTGATGAGTATTGGTTAAGTTGCAAAGGATACATTTTTGAAATGAAATATAAATCAAATACTATTTTAAATCCAATAATAATAAACGACGTCAAATTGTACATATGCAACTGTTACACAATTAATTATAGTTTAAATAATGATATTTAATTTTAAATGTTATGTATTAGGAGAAGAATGACTGGAAAATAAAATCCTCGACCTCCAACCGGCATTAATACGGACAGGCACTTGGGTCTTAACACTCTGACTATAAAAGTAACAATAAAGTGTTTTTTTTCATTTTAAGTCCCGGAAGTGGAGCCTATTGTTACATCTCTAAGAAATAAATGATTTATAGACTTTACTTCTTTATATGGTGTCGTGATTTTTAATATGGATGAAGATATTCGATTGAGTTAAATTTTCAAATACCCTATACATTGTATAAGAAAATATTAAAGATTGTATTATACATAAAAATGAACAGCAAAATGTGTTGCTAATCTCTAATATCGAGAAAATCACGTGTGTCCCCTTGTTCCCCGACATTAATATTTTTATGTTAAAGTTATATCATATTTTTGTACCATTTTTGTACCTTTTTGTAATACCAATAAATAATTTTGTACCACAATAGTTTATTAATAAAGTACTATGTATAAACCGGGGAACAGGTAGACACTTGCACCCGACATTAATATTTTTATCTTAAAGTTATATCATATTTTTGTACTATTTTTGTACCTTTTTGTAATACCAATAAATTATTTTGTACCTCAATAGTTTTTTAATAAAGTACTATGTATAAACCGGGGAACAGGTAGACACTTGCACCCGACATTAATATTTTTATTTTAAAGTTATATCATATTTTTGTACTATTTTTGTACCTTTTTGTAATACCAATAAATTATTTTGTACCTCAATAGTTTTTTAATAAAGTACTATGTATAAACCGGGGAACAGGTAGACACTTGCACCCGACATCAATGTTTTATGTCATGGAAAATCTACTTTCGTGTCTTATCGACCCTAGTAAAATATAATAAGTAACATAGAACTTGCTGTATACTCTTCCCAATAAGAAGGTATGTAATATATCGGTATCCACACAATTCAACACAACTGTGTGAATATTGCAAGGCCAAATCCAGCCAAGGTCCAAGACGGCCGAAGCGACGTGCCGCTGGACAACGGAAGGCCATCTGGAGGGTTTTATGGTCTTATTGTTGTCAACAGTAGAGATATCCTTCATAATTTATGAGGGTTGCAGGTGTTCGTCGGTTGCTCCCGATCTAAAAAGATTGGTCTTTCCATCCACTTCCAGAATTTTTAAAACGTTTCATTTATTCAAAATACAAGAACTCCTTACTGTTTATTGATAAAGTACTATGTTAATGTTCTTTATCTATGAACCGGTAAACAGGTAGACACTTGCACCCACCGTCAACATTTTTATGTTAAAGTTACATTATATTTTCTACCATTTTTGTACCGTTTTGTAATACCAATAAATAATGATGTACCACACTCGTTTATTAATAAAATGCAATATGTAACCGGGGAATTAGTAGACACTTGCATTCCAAATTAACATTCTTGTTAATTTAATACCATATTTTTGTTCTTTTTTTAGTACCTCTTTGTAACACCCATGAATAATATTGTACAAGACTAGTTTAATAATAAATTACTATATATAAACTGAATAAAAGTTAGACCCTACGTTGATATTTTATGTTACAGTTACATCATATTTTAGTACCATTTTTGTACTATTGTGTACAACGTTTATAAAGTTGTTGTACCATCATAGGTATTTACCAATAAGGAAACCAAGGGGCACTCAATCCTTGGTCGATAATAAGAATGATTAAACGAATTAATTTATTTTATTATTATTGGACCATTAATAAATTAATAATCTGCAGACAGAGAACATATAGACACTTACAGTCGTGGTCCACAAATTAAGTAATAAAACTTGTTTTACGTTGTCATACTACTTTTGTAACACTCAACACGAGCTATTAATATTTTAGGACTACTTCATTATCGAAGTAAAAATCTAAAAAGTTGATGTGCTTGAGACTGTGAATAAATGGAGACCGCTATCTGACGTCGGCAAATATGATTAAAAAACATTACACAGTTTTTAATTTATGTACAGTTTATTGGTGGTAATGTACATGTCGCTTTTTAAATTCTAATTTGTTTTGTAATACAGCAGTTTTACAAATAGCAAAAATGTAATCTGTAACCACTTTTTGATGTGTTAAAGACAACATAATCCCTTAATTAAACTATAAACATGTACAATTTTAATAAATTTACCGTACTAGAGAATGAAAATAAATTATTTAATAAATTACCATCTCTTGCAATACAATCAATAAGAATATATCATGTTTTATTATATCCACTATCTATTCGTATTGAATATTTAAATATTTTATAAATGAATAAAACAATTACATACATAGTACACCAAATTTTTAACACCCTTCTCTGTTTAACATATGTTAATATAAAAATAATAATATTATACATTAACTTTAAAACATTTTAAATATAAAATTAATTAAAACTAAATATACAATACAATTCTGATAACGATAGACAACTTATGTACATTTAGTTGAGCAGTTGTAATGTAATTTAATGAACATAATATTATATTATTGAACTTTAAAAATAATAGGCTACACAAATATTAGTTAAACATATTTTAACTTATTAATAACTACAGAGCACAATAAAAATACAGAACCTTTAGTATTACATTACTTAGTATTTTATTACATAATTTTGATTTCAAATGGTGTATAGTACGAGTTGGCATTTAATGTTGTCTTTCGTTACTGTAGGAATTATTTTATTCTGTAAGTCATCATACGTTTCCCATTTTCCATCATTCCTTTGCGCATAGGTTACATAGTGTCCCACATCTCTTATATTGTCTGAACCAATAAAACCGATACATCCACGTAAGATAAATTCTCTTTCATTGACCTTTAATGAATGCGGCAGGTCTCGTACCTTAAGTACGCACTGTACTAAACTTGAACTACTAACGGTTTCTATTAGTTCTAAAATAAGATAGTCGGAAGGATTCATTCTGATTATCCTCTTACCTTGGCATCGAAATGATACACCTTCTGTAACTTCCAAGCTGAATAAACAATTGGCTTTTCTTGTGTATAGTTCTTGGTCAATTGTTTGTTGCAAAAAAACCAATTTCTCATTGAGAATTTATGTAAACAGTCAAAGGTACTCTTCCAAAACTATATTCCTTTCTTGGACAGTTAGTAGTCGTACATACACTGTGCTCATTAACCGAAGGTTCTGAACGCAACATCTGTGTGGCCAACGGTGAAATACATATCTCACATGGTACTCTTTTAATACCCTCTGGTAAAGTAGTAATTCCTTTGCATTCAGCCATTAATATTTCGCCTCTTATCAAGTATGTTTTTCTTGAG